>NW_014580036.1:20554-21720 GCF_000485595.1 Priapulus caudatus | reverse complement strand
AACCGCCGGTTCAACCCCCCTAAACCGCCGGTTCAAGCACGAATAAATACGAAATCTATTTACTACGAAAGTCTTAATGTTTCTCCACTCTCTTTCGCCTATCATTGCCGACAATTTCTTGGAAATGTAATTTCCTGTAAATGTAATTTCCTGTAAATATAGAGACATCTATATTTGTGGCAGCGTGCGGCAGCGTGCGGCAGCGTGCGTGCGGTGTACATGTGTGTTGCAGAGGAGCATGTGCACGGCATTTACAGGAAATTGTCGGCAAACCCCCCATATAATCAGTCCACTTGGCCTATTCAAAATTGTGCCTTTATATCAACATTATTTACCATTTTTCTAACTAGTTTTTACTTCACTAAAACTCTACTCCACCTCTTAATACAAACTGTGCGAATAAATACTATGAGTATGCTTAATAAACGCAAAGGTAATGCTCACATTAATAATGGAATAAATTGATCAAAATTAAGTGCCTGTTCAAACTTGTAAGGGCCTGTTCAATTTGTCTAAGGGCCTGTTTAAAATTTTGGGTGGGCCTGTTCACATTTTGGGTAATTTCATGCCCTGTAACCTTGTAATATACTCGTATAGGGTTGTGGAGGGGCCAGTATACTTATAGGGGGAATGGTTAGAGTTAGTTATATTACTAGATGTAGAGGTGAACAGTACAGGTTTTTTTAAATATAAATACCCCACCTCAGCTGCGGTAGCAAACTAGTTTTAAGTTGTGAGAAATCAAATCATTTACCTGTAACTTAACTGTGTTGCTATCTGTCGCTAGCGGTAGCTGCGGGGGTTGTAGACTGGCGCACGTCGTTAGTAATCTGCTCGCTTGCTGCTGTGTACAGGCACGGGAACGCTGCGCGCATCTAGCGGTGAAACACTACATGCTCAAGCCGATCCAACGCCTGCCCCAGTACCGCCTCCTACTCGAAGGTAAGCCCCCGACCTCATGCAAGGTCACGCGAGGTCACACAAGGTCACGCGAGGTCACGTGGGCATACAGGGTTACTCGGTGAAAATTGTGGAGAGGTTGTAAAGCCAACAAAAGGGTCGCACGGAAAAATGAACGTGGATTACGCAAAAAATGCGATTAGACAAACAGCTTTCAGGCCCTTCCGAGGGGCATAGGCATAGACTAATTTCAAAGTCGGATGAAG
>NW_014580036.1:9748-20544 GCF_000485595.1 Priapulus caudatus | reverse complement strand
ACAATGCCTAACTTAATTCGTGGCAGACACGAAGGTTGTATGGATTGTTACCGCAAGTATCGTTCTTGGAATTCGCAGTGTCTCTTTTGCAGGTTAATTACGCTTGCGTGCCGATATATCGATTCTATAGGCCTCCTCGGGTGGCTGGTAGATGCCAGACGACTGGAATAATTACGAATCATGCAACCCTCAGCTTCCTAAAAAAAATCAGAGGATTGACTATTTCAATGACAGATTCGAAATTAAAACCTGACTACAATAATAACAAGCTAACAACGTACGTCTTAAGCAGTTAGAATTTAGCAATAGCAAGCACTATTCGCCCGACTATTAAGTCGCAGACGACGAGATTTAACGAAAGCAGGGTTTCTTCACTGTCTGTCTGCTGTGTGTGTGGTGGGGGGGGTGGGAGGGGGGGAGGGGGTGGGTGGCTAAACAAGGGTGAGGGATAGGTTAATTTCCTAGTATTGCCATGACTAAAATGGAAAACGAGAGCTAGGCTTAAGTTAGTATTTGACGTTAGTATTACGAACCTAGAATGAATTGAATTCGTTAGTTGCAATCAAAAGTTTCTATTTGCTAAATGTGCTGTTCCTTCAACTAAAAAATGTCGCCCAGATTTGCTTCTCAACTTTACACATTCAACTTCTCCGAGTCCCAACTTTAGCGCATCACACAATAAATACACTACTACGACATTCTTGCACTGCAGAGTAGGCACGAGTAAGCGACGTGAAAATTAACTGCCCGGCATTCGCAGCGTCATTAATACTTTAAAAAATGTGAAAATTTTCCGAGTTAACATTTTTTCAGCGTGACAGAAGAACAGACCACTATTAGAATTTCTCCATAGCGATCCTATCACTAAGAATTGAACTTTCAGGAGCTAAAACTAGTTATTTTCGGTTCGCGTTTTCGGCCCCCGCAATGGCAATATTAAAGCTAGGTAGCCATGTATATTCAGCTGTGCACCATTAGAATTATGACAAATGTTGTCTCGGCAGTTTTTAAAAAAATATCGCGAATTTACTAATTCGACACCATATTTTGTGCCTTGTAAAAAACAGTCGCCGCAGTCCAATGGGGACCATACATGAAAATTCGTTTAAATTACAGTTACACCATCCACCATATTCAATGTGTATGTCATTGCACACACGATAGCCAGCCTAAAATAATGCAGCCACAAAACGTCGCGTCAGCTTTAGTGCACAAGCTGCGTACACTCCGATTGGTCGGCCCGATGAGGCGTCACAGCCTCAACCGTAACAGGGCGTAATGAACCGGTAGTGATTAATAGTGGATCACGTGTCCTCACGATGCGTACAGCGGTCGGTGGGTAGCTTTTAGCAGTGCGTGGCGGTGGATGGGTACAGGGTGACTGGGTACAGTGCCGTGGGTGGGATGGTAAAGGTGGTGGGTAGAGTGCCGTGGCTGGGTGGTGATGGTTACAGGGTGGTGGGGTGCAGTGGTGGGGGGATGGTACAGGGTGGTGGGGCTATAGTGGGGGGTGGGGTGGGTGGTGGTACAGTGTGCGTTGGGGTAGGAGTGTGTGGCCCGTGGGTGGATGGTACAGGGTGGTGGTAGCAGTGAGTGGTGTGGGTGGATGGTACAGCGGTGTGGGTGCAGTGGTGGGTGGATGGTACAGGGTGGTGGTAGAGTGGGTGTGAGATGGCTACATGGTGTGGGTGAGTGGTGGCGGGGTGCGATGGCTACAGTGTGGTGGGGTGGAAGTGGGTGGTGGTGTCGCGATTGGTACAGGGTGTGGGGTCTGTAGAGTGGTGGGTGGATGGTACAGGGTGGGGTGGGTACTAGAGTATGTTACAGGGTGGGGGTTTTAGAGTGCGTGGGTGGCGGGATGGCTTACAGGGTGGTGGGGTGCAGTGGTGGGTGGATGGTACAGGGTGTGGGGGTTTAGAGTGGATGGGTGGGTGGATGGTACCAGGGTGGTGGCGTAGAGTGAGTGGGTGCATGGTACAGGGTGGTTGGGTAGAGTGTGGCGTGGATGGTTACACTACGGTGGTGGGTAGAGTGGTGGGTGGGTGGATCGGGACAGGGTGGTGCGTGGATAGATGTGTGGGTGGGTGGATGGTACAGGGTGGCCTGGGGTAGAGTGGTGGCTGTGGGTGGATGGTTACAGTTGTGGTGGGTGGAAGCTGGGTGGAACCGTGGGTGGATCGGTACAGGGTGGTGGGGTTAGATGTGCGGTGGGTGGCGGTGTACAGGTGGGTGGGTAGAGTGGTGGGTGGATGGTACAGGGTGCGTGGGCGGGTAGCAGTGTGGCGGTGATGGTACAGGGTGGGTGGTCGTGGGTGGATGGTACCAGGGGTGTTGGGTAGAGTGGTGGTGTTGTGGATGGTACAGGGGTGGTGGGTAGGTAGTGTAGTGGCGTGGGTTGGATGGTCAGTGTGTGGCGGTGAGGGTGGGTGGGTTGGATGGTACCAGGGTGGTGGGGTAGAGGTGTGGGGGTTGGATTGGTTACAGGGTGGTGGGGTAGAGTGCTAGTGGGTGGGTGGGGTTACAGGGTGGTGGGGTCTAGGTGAGGGGTGGTGTGGATGGTAAATGCTGGTGAGGTTGAGTGTGGGTGGGTGCGGATGGTACAGTGTGGTGGGGTAGAGGTGGTGGTGGGAGATGGCTACGCGCGTGGTGGGTGGGTGGTGGGGGAGGCGGTGGTATGCTGGGTGATGAAGGTAATGGCAGGTAAAGGGGGGAGGTAAGCTGTAAGGTTAAGCGTGGTGGGGTGGGTTAGAGGGTAGATTGTCAAATGGATTAGGGGTAGGAGAGTTAAACAACAGTCAGATAGTAGATGCGAATTTACATAAGCCGGGCTTAGTCGCCTTGCCGACGCCGACGCGATTGGCCCTTGCGACCTGATTTTCTGCCATCACCTGGTTGCAACTCGCTGCTCGATCACGTCACAGAGAAAGTTTTCGAGTAATAAGCCTAGGGGCACACGAGCGTATTTTATCGCCCGAATCGCGGCGATTAAATCGCCAGCGGGAATTTAATCGCCCGATCACGAAGGCGGCACAGTAGCCGAATTTATCGCTGATTTTTACATCACAATGAGATCAACAACCACCGTCGATTGGTTTAGAAAAACTCGACGGGGCCCGACAAAATACGCCGGACACCGGGCACACGAGCGAATTTGCCAGCGTAATAATTCGCCCGAAAAATATCTAACATTTTTGGATACGGGCGATTCGTGGCGGCGCCGATTAAATCGGGCGTCGACTGAACGGGCAACAAGGGCGTGGCGGAATTTTCCTGAGCGATTTTAAATTCGCGCGGCGTGATCGGCGATATAAAAATCACTCGTGTGCCCCTACCTTTGAAGCACCCCTGCGACGGCCAGTATCAGTCAACTGGGCTCGTCGCTGTGAGTTGCATCGCGTGTCCGATAAGTCACTCAGTCGCAGTGAGTTGCAATGCGTCGACATCGCGTCGCATTCGAATTCGCAATCCGACCCTAAGGTCGGCTTTACATCCACCACCCGGATGTTCTGGCAGGCGTATCGCACTCACACACCACACCCCGGGTGACCGGTTCCTCTTCCGCCTCATCCTCGCACAGGTACATTCGACGAGGAACGGGCGACCAGCACAGCCGACGGTACAGGCAGCGTCTCAAGGTCTTCGCCTCGTCTCGAAACACGTCTCACGCCTCGCTCTGCGCTCGTCGTCGTCCGGTTTGGCGCCCCCACGCTCGGCACTCGGACGCACGTTCTACGCGACCTCCCGCGCGCATGGGGGGCGCCGCCGACCGGCTCGTCCAGCGGCTCGGACGCCGCCGCGCCGGCCCGCCGCCGCTGCCCGCCCAGTGCCGCCCCCTAGGAGCAAAGAAGGTCGGCAGCCCGCACGCTGTCCGGTCTGCTCGCACGCAGCGAGGTCGGCGAGAGGCCGGCTGGGCGGAAGCGCCACCGGTTATCTCGCGGGTTCTCTGAGCGCCAAGTCTCAGCCTCCCGGCGGACCGGCGAGGCTCGCGATGGCGCTCGGGCCTGCCTCGAGACCTCCATCTCGTCGTCGTCGTGGGGGGTCCGATACGACGGCGGTGCTGGTGTCGCGCGAGCGCGAGGCGGTGCGGAGGTCGAGCGTGCGCGCGCTTCGAGGCTGTTGGCACGCAACGACGATCATCATCTACATTGGACCACGACCGCGACGTTGTGCGGCGGAGGAGGCGACACCGCGCGCGAGGAGGAGGAGGAGGAGGGAGGTTTACAGCTTCGGTCGGATGAGCGAGGGAGGAGGAGTGCTGATAAGGTAATGTTCTGGGGGGTGGGCATGAGGAGGAGGGGGAGGAGGAGGAGGAGGAGGAGGTGGTCAGAGGAGGAGGAGGAGGAGGAGGTTACAGCTCGTCGGAGAGCGAGGGGGAGGAGGATGCTGATAAGGTAATGTCTGGGTGGGCATGAGGAGGAGGAGGTGCAGGAGGAGAGGGGGAGAGGAGGAGGTGGAGGAGGGGAGGAGGGGAGGATGGTTACACTCGTCAGAGAGCGACGGGGGAGGAGGATGCTTGATAAGGTAATGTCTGGGTGGCATGAGGAGGAGGAGGAGGAGGAGATGGAGGAGAGGAGGTGCATGAGGGAGGAGGAGCGTGCAGGAGGAGGTGCAGGAGAGGAGGGGAGGAGGGGGAGGGGGACGGAGGTTACAGCTCGTCGGAGAGCGGGGGAGGCAGGATTGCTGATAAGGTAATGTCTGGGTGGGCATGAGGGGGGGAGGAGGAGGAGGAGGTGCAGGAGAGGCTGAGGAGGAGTAGGAGGTTTACAGCTCGTCGGAGAGCGAGGGGGAGGGAGGATTGCTGATAAGGTAATGTCTTGGGTGGGGCGAGGAGGAGAGGTGGGCAGGAGCGAGGCAGGGGAGCGAGGAGAGGAAGCGAGGTGCAGGAGGAGGAGGAGGAGAGCGAGGAGGAGGTGCAGGAGGAGGAGGGTGGAGGAGGAGGTTAACAGTCGTCGGAGAGCGAGGGGGAGGAGGATGTGATAGTAATGTTGGTGGGCATGAAGGAGGGAGGAGGCCCTTGCAGGAGGAGGTGAAAAGGAGGGCAGGAGGAGGAGGTGCAGGGAGGAGGGAGGAGGGAGGAGGAGGGAGGCTGCAGGAGGAGGAGCGAGCTCAGGCGGAGGTACAGCCTCGTCGAGAGAGCGAGGGGGAGGAGGATGCTGATAAGGTAATGTCTGGGTGGGCATGAGGAGGAGGAGGTGCAGGAGGAGGAGAGCAGGGGCGAGGTGCAGGACGGAAGGAGGTGCAAGGAGGAGGAGGGAGAGGAGGGAGGTAGGAGTAGGCAGGAGGAGGAGGTTTACAGCTCGTCGGAGGCGAGGAGGAGGAGCGATGCTGATAAGTAATGTCTGGTGGGCATGAGGAGGGCGGAGGAGGAGGAGGGAGGAGAGGACCCAGGCAGGCTGGAGGAGGAGGAGGAGGTGGAGGATGGAGCAGCGAGGAGGAGGAGGTTACAGCTCGTCGGGAGAGCGAGGGCGCAGGAGGATGCTGCAATAAGGTAATGTGGGGTGGGGAGGAGGAGGAGGTTGCAGGAGGAGGAGGAGGACGGACGGAGATGGAGGAGGAGCAGGCAGGTGGACAGGAGGAGGAGGGGGAGGTGGAGGAGGTTTACAGCTCGTCAGAGGCCGAGTGGTGGTGAGGAGGATGCTGATAAGGTAATGTCTGGTGTGGCATGAGGAGGAGGAGGATGCAGGAGCAGGAGCGGCGAGGGAGGAGGAGGAGGTTAAGCCGATCGCCGAACGGAGGGGGGAGATGCTGATTAAGTTAATGTCTGGTGGGCATGAGCGAGGACGGAGGCAGGCCTGCAGAGAGAGGAGGAGAGGCAGAAGAAAGAGGAGGAGGTTACAGCTCGTCAGAGAGCGAGGGGGAGGAGGATGCTGAAATAAGGTAATGTCTGGGTGGGCATGAGGGAGGAGGAGCGTGCCAGGAGGAGAGGGAGAGAGGAGGGTGGGAGGCAGGAGGATGGAGGAGGAGGAGGAGGTTACAGCTCGGTCGGAGAGCGAGGGGAGGAGGATGCTGATAAGTAATGTCTGGGCTGTGGCATGAGCGAGGAGGGAGGTGCAGGAGGAGGAGGTGCAGGAGGAGCGAGGTTACAGCTCGTCGGAGAGCGAGGGGGAGGAGGATGCTGATAAGGTAATGTCTGGGTGGGAGTGAGTGAGGATGTGCAGGAGGAGGAGGAGGGAGGAGAAGGTGGAGAGGGGGAGGAGGAGGAGGAGGTAGGAGGAGGAAGGAAAGAGGGGGAGGAGGGTTACAGCTCATCGGAGAGGTGAGGGGGAGGAGCGTGCTTGATAAGGTAATAGACTGGGGAGAAGGATGATGCGGGAAGGAGGGAGTGGAGGAGGAGCGAGGAGCGACACCGTGCGGGAGGAGGAGAAGGCCCCAGCCGAAGAAGGAGGAGGGGAAGTGGATGCTGATCAAAGTTTCACTTGTGCGGCTGTGGGCATGGGGCAAGAGTTAACAGATGTGTTAATGTCTGCTTATCAACAAGATGTACGTATTAATGCTGTTAATTATGGGCTTAATCGATGTAATTTAAGATTTTCCTCTCCAACTCTCCACCGCCTTCCCTCTTCCTCCTCCCTCTCCAGCCGTTTCCCTGCTTCTCCTCCCGTTCTCTTCTCTCCTGCTTCCCTCTTCCTCCTTCCCTGTCTCTCACCCCTTCCTTCTTTCTTTCCTGCCTCGCCCCTTCTTCCTCTTCTCCCTCCCTCTCCACTGTTTCCCCGATTGCCTCCTCCCTCTCCACCGCTTCCCTCTTCCTCCTCCCCTCTCCACCGCTCCCCCTTCTTCCTCCTCCCCTCTCACCGCTTGGCCTTCTTCCTCCTCCCCTCTCCACCACTTCCCTCTTCCGTGCCTCCCCTCCTTCCACCGCTTCCTCTTCCCTCTTCCCCCTCTCCACCGCTTCCCTCTTATCTTCCTCCCCTTTCTCCACAGCGCTTCCCTCTTTCCTTTCCTCCCCTTCCACCGCTTCCCTCTTCGCTCTCCCCTCTCCACCGCTTCCTTCTTCCTCCTCCCTCTCCACACTTCCCTCTTCCTCCTCCCCTCTCACCGCCTTCCCTCTTCCTCCTCCGCCTCTCCACCGCTTCCCTCTTCCTCCTCTCCTCTCCACCGCTTCCCTCATTCCCTCCTCCCCTTTTCCCTCCTTCCTAATAAAATATAGCATAATATGTTCCTCCTCCTCCATCCTCCACTCCTCCAGGCACTTAGAAGGCAGAAGCTGATATATAGCTTGCTGATGATCCCCATCTTCTTCCACCTCCTCCTTCTTCCTCCTCCTTCCTCCATCCTCCTCTTCCTCCTCCTCCTCCTTCACAATATAACTAACCTTCCTTGCCTTCCTCTAGGTTGCTGAAGAGAAGGAGAAGAAGTGCGGGTACCAGTAGTGTTTGGATGATCGCGCGCGAGGTAGTCTCCTCCGAGCGCACCTTCGTCGACGTCCTCCGTCTGCTCAACGAAGAATTTCGCGCGGCCGTCGTCGCCGCGGGGTCGCGGGGTCACCGGCGGGGTCGTTGCCCGCGGAGCTACGCTGCAGCAGATGCTGGGGGTCGCAGCTGGCCGGCAGCTGCAGCACCCTTCCACGAGAAGGCTCCGACGACCCTCGACGACCCGCTCGAACACTGTGTGAGTCATCGACCGCAGAGGGGGTCAGGGGTCAGCAGGGGGGGGGCGGGGGGCGGTCAGCAGCGGGGCATAGGCCTGCAGGACGACCTTGATGACCCGCCTCAAACATTGGTGAGTCATCGACGCGAGGGCGCCGCGGGGGTCAGGGGTCAGTAGGGGATGACCGCTTGGTCAGTGGGGGGTGAGAGGGGGCAAAGGGCCCATTGGCAGAAACAAAAATAATCTTAACAGTATTCGCAACACTAATTTTCTATTGTAGAATCGGACCTCTATGGCAATGTGTATAACTTTGTTTTTGTCGACGGTGTGTGCGAAAATGTTCGAGAAAGTTTCGTTTGTAACAACTGGCCTCCAGGCCTATTGTTCCACATAGTCACGAGTATGTTTTGTGTGTGTGTGTGCGTGTGTGTGTGCGTGCGTGCCACGCCGCGTGCGTGCGGTGCGTGCGCAGGCACATCACCAGGCGGAGGCCCCGGAAGCTCTGGCTTTCAACATTATTTTTTTTAATGTGAAATGTAACAGCTTGCAATGTACTTTTTACTGTGTTTCAAATGTTAAAATTTCATTTTAAATCTCCGCAGCGTACACCATTTGTCATTGTAGCATTTCATAAATGTTCGGGGATGCCGCCTCGGACCCCCGCCAGGGAGAGGGGGACACCCCCTAACACACCCCTTTACGGTGCTTCGCGACTTCGTGACTGGGCTTCAGCAGTTGTCAATCCCTGGCGACGACCTTGGGTGCCGTGTATGCATGTCTGCGTGTATATTTGAGGCTTCCTCACCTTCTCCCCTCCTCTCTCTCCCCGCCGCGTGCGTGCACAAGGGAGGAGAACCCGCGGCTGGCGCGACATCTTTTGCTGGCCTTCGGACCGTTCCTGAAGCCTCTACACCTCCGTACATCAAGGACTTCCAGCAGATGTGTGAGACACTGGACGAAGCACGCAAGAAGTACCCGGCCTTCAACGCCAGTCGTCACCGGAGTTTGAGGTACTAAAACACTTATACTATGCTATTATATACTATATTTATATATATATATGATGCTATATAATCTTATGTATAACCTCAGTGCACGAGGATTAAGCCGCTATTTTGCCGGAGGCCGCCGGTTCAATCCCTCTAACCGCCGGTTCAAGCACGAATAAATACGAAATCTATTTTACTACGAAAGTCTTAATTGTTTCTCCTACTCTCTTTCGCCTATTATTGCCGACAATTTCCTGTAAATGTAATTTCCTGTAAATGTAATTTCTATAAATATAGAGACATTCTACATTTTGTGTCAGTGTGTGGCAGCGTGTGTGGCAGCGCTGCGTGCGGTGGACATGTGTGTTGCAGAGGGCATTGTGCACGGATTTACAGGAAATTGTCGGCAATAATAGCGCGAAGACAGTAGAGGAAACATTAAGACTTTGCGTAGTAAATAGATTTCGTATTTATTTCGCATATTATTTATTTGAAACTCTCCAAGTGCCTATGGGTTCAACCCCCCAATATTATCAGTCCACTTGGCCTATTCAAAATTTTGCCTATCTTGCAAATATTATCAACATTATTTACCAATTTTCTTACTAGTTTTACTTCACTAAAACTCTACTCCAACTCTTAATACAAACTGTGCAAATAAAATACTATGAGTATGCCCTAATTAAACACAAGCTACATACTTATATTAATACTGCGAATAAATTGAATCAAAATTAAGGGCCTGTTCAATTTGTCTACGGGCCTGTTTAAAATTTTGCGTGGGCCTGTTCACAGTTTTGGCTATTTTCATGCCCTGCTAACCTCGGTAATATACTCTCTTACAAGGTTGCAGACGGGGCCACTATACTTATAGAGAGAATCGTTAGAGGTTAATTACTAGAGCGTGAACAGTACAGCGTCTTTTTTATATAAATACCCCACCTCAGATGCGGTAGCCAACGGGGTCAAAGTTGTGGGAAATCAATTCATTTACCCGTAACTTAACCCACTGCTTTAACTGTGTTGCTATCAGTCGCTAGCGGTGGCTGTGGGGGTTGTAGACTGGCGCGGCGTTATGACTTATAGACTGGCGCACGTCGTATAGTATCTCTGCTCGCTTGGCTGGGTGACAGGCGCTGAGGGAACGCTGCGCGCATCTGGCGGTGATGAACACTACATGCTCAAGCCGATCCAACGCCTGCCCCAGTACCGCCTCCTGCTCGAAGGTAAGCCCCGACCTCATGCAAGGTCACCGCGAGGTCACGTGGGCATACAGGGTTACTTCGGTTCTGGAAAATTGTGGAGAGGTTGTAAAGCCAACAAAAGGGTCGCACGGAAAAATGAACGCGGATTACGCAAAAAATGTAATTAGACAAACAGTTTTCAGCCTTTCCGAGGGGCATAGGCATAGACTAATTTCAAAGTCGGATGAAGGTCGTTGCATTTTTTTCGAGCTGGCAGTTCAGTTGTCAAAACCATGAACATAAATTGTTGCGGCTATCTCAAGTCAGCCGATGTGATAAACTCAACGCAACTTTAACGACGCTTCATGTGAAAAAGTTTGTTGAGGTCATCGCCTCCCCGACTCACTGACTCAATCCCCATTCCCGTGTGCACGCAGATTACCGGAAGCACCTGCCAGAGACGTCGCCGGACTTTGGGAGCGAGGATACGGACAAGGCGTTGAGGATCGTGAGCGAGGTCGCTAGCCACGCCAACAACACGATACGTAACGAGGTGAGGTGGCGCCCTCTGTGTGTCGCACACACGTCGTCGTCGTCGCCGCGACGTCGTTTTATTTTCCCTCGTTGATTGTCCTTGGTTGTTTTTTTTGCCATCGTTGTTTGTTCATTGTTATTTCACTTCGTTATTTATCCTTTGTTCTCATAGTTTCTCTGGTGTAATTTTCTCTGATTGTTTGTTTGTTGTTGTTTTGACTTGTTGTTTATCCATTGTTTTTCTTCGTTGTTTACCTGTTATCATTTGTTTTCACCTGTTGATTATTCATTGTTGGTTTTCCTTGTTGATTAACCATTATTATTTCCCCTCTTCAGTAATACACTGTTTGTTGTTGTTTTGACTTGTTGTTTATCCATTGTTTTTCTTCGTTGTTTACCTGTTATCATTTGTTTTCACCTGTTGATTATTCATTGTTGCTTTTCCTTGTTGATTAACCATTATTATTTCCCCTCTTCAGTAATACACTGTTTGTTGTTGTTT
>NW_014580036.1:4066-6327 GCF_000485595.1 Priapulus caudatus | reverse complement strand
CTGCTCGACGACCTGACGACCGCCTCGAACACTGGTGAGTCATCGACCGCAGAGGGGTCAGGGGTCAGCAGGGGGGGGGGGGGGGGTCAGCAGGGGCATAGGCTGCAGGACGACCTGATGACCCGCCTCAAACACTGGTGAGTCATCGACCGCGAGCGCGCGGGGGTCAGGGGTCAGCAGGGGATGACCGTTGATCAGTGGGGGGTGAGAGCGGGCCATAAGGGCCCATTGGCAGAAACAAAAATAATCTTAACAGGTATCGCAACAACAAATTTTCTATTGTAGATCGGACCTCTATGCAATGTGTATAACTTTGTTTTTGTCGACGGTGTGTGCGAAAATGTTGAGAAAGTTTCGTTTGTAACAACTGGCCTCCAGGCCTATTGTTCCACATAGTCACGAGTATGTTTTGTGTGTGTGTGTGCGTGTGTGTGTGCGTGCGTGCACGCGTGCGTGCGTGCGTGCGCAGGCACATCACCAGGCGGAGGCCCGGAAGCTCTGGCTTCAACATTATTTTTTTTAATTGTGAAATTAAACAGTTGCAATGTACTTTTTACTGTGTTTCAAATGTTAAAATTTCATTTTAAATCTCGCCAGCGTACACCATTTGTCATGTAGCATTTCAAAAATGTTCGGGGAGGCCCCCCAGACCCCCACCAGGGAGAGGGGGAAACCCCTTCACACACCCCCTTTACGGTGCTTCGCGACTTCGTGACTGGGCTTCAGCATTTGTCAATCCCTGGCGACGGCCCTGGTGCGGGTATGCATGCCTGCGTGTATATTGAGGTTCCTCACCTCCTTCCCTCCTCTCTCTCCCCGCGCGTGCGTGCACAGGGAGGAGAACCCGCGGCTGGCGGACATCTTTGTGCGCTTCGGACCGTTCCTGAAGCTCTACACCTCCTACATCAAGGACTTCCAGCAGATGTGTGAGACACTGGACGAGGCGCGCAAGAAGTACCCGGCCTTCAACGCAGTCGTCACCGAGTTTGAGGTACTAAACACTATACTATGCTAATATACGATATCCTATATATATATATATGATGCTATATAATCTTATGTATAACCTCAGTGCACGAGATTAGCGCTATTTTGCCGGAGGCCGCCGGTTCAATCCCTCTAACCGCCGGTTCAAGCACGAATAAATACGAAATCTATTTACTACGAAAGTCTTAATGTTTCTCCACTCTCTTTCGCCTATTATTGCCGACAATTTCCTGTAAATGTAATTTCCTGTAAATGTAATTTCCTATAAATATAGAGACATCTACATTTGTGTCAGTGTGTGGCAGCGTGTGGCAGCGTGCGTGCGGTGGACATGTGTGTTGCAGAGGAGCATGTGCACGGCATTTACAGGAAATTGTCGGCAATAATAGGCGAAAGACAGTAGAGAAACATTAAGACTTTGGTAGTAAATAGATTTCGTATTTATTTCGCATTATATTTTATTGAAACTCTCCAAGTGCCTATGGGTTCAACCCCCCATATTATCAGTCCACTTGGCCTATTCAAAATTTTGCCTATCTTGCAAATATATCAACATTATTTACCAATTTTCTTACTAGTTTTTACTTCACTAAAACTCTACTCCAACTCTTAATACAAACTGTGCAAATAAATACTATGAGTATGCCTAATAAACACAAAGCTAATACTTATATTAATACTGGAATAAATTGATCAAAATTAAGGGCCTGTTCAATTTGTCTACGGGCCTGTTTAAAATTTTGCGTGGGCCTGTTCACATTTTGGCTATTTTCATGCCCTGTAACCTGGTAATATACTCTCTTACAAGGTTGCAGACGGGGCCACTATACTTATAGAGAGAATCGTTAGAGTTAATTACTAGAGGTGAACAGTACAGGTCTTTTTTATATAAATACCCCACCTCAGATGCGGTAGCCAACGGGGTCAAAGTTGTGGGAAATCAATTCATTTACCCGTAACTTACCCACTGCTTTAACTGTGTTGCTATCAGTCGCTAGCGGTGGCTGTGGGGGTTGTAGACTGGCGCGGTTATACTTATAGACTGGCGCACGTCGTTATAGTAATCTCTGCTCTCTTGCTGCTGTGTACAGGCGCGGGAACGCTGCGCGCATCTGGCGGTGAAACACTACATGCTCAAGCCGATCCAACGCCTGCCCCAGTACCGCCTCCTGCTCGAAGGTAAGCCCCCGACCTCATGCAAGGTCACGCGAGGTCACGTGGGCATACAGGGTTACTCGGTGAAAATTGTGGAGAGGTTGTAAAGCCAACAAAAG
>NW_014580036.1:0-4008 GCF_000485595.1 Priapulus caudatus | reverse complement strand
TGTTCGTTGTTCGTTGTTCCAGCTGAACGACATACTGCTGTACACGACGCCGTTCGCAAACGGAACATATCGTCTCAGCGCGACGCTGTTGCTTGCCGGCATGAAGGTACGAACAACACCGGGAAATGTTCCGTCTAATCGGCTGTTCGCGATGCCGCAGTTGTTGGTGATGTGTGTAATACAATATGAGTAGCTCGTACTGTCTCACATTCTACTCTCTGTAATTAAACTCGTTATTAATTACTTAATTATTGTTCATTAATTACTGTTATTGTTTAGTTATTATCTAATTACTTGTACTAATTCTCATAATCATGCAGTTCTTAATCTCTATCGTGTGTAGTCTGTTACTGTATACTGTAGCTTTAGCTTGATGTGTGTAGATATTAACTGATACTATACATAATAATCATTATACTAATTTATCGATACAATTATTAACTTTCTGCTAGGAGAACGTAATCGACTCAAAAAAAAAGATTTTGGCAGGGGTTGACAACAACATTTGTAACGGCGGTGATGAGGGCAGGGGGAGTGACGGCGGCATCCGTAACAGCAAGGGGTGCGGGCAGAGGGGGGAGTGAAAATAGTATCGGTAACAGCGGGAGAGTAACGACGGTATTGGTAACAGCAGGGGGAGTGACAACAGTATCGGTAACAGCAGGAGTAGTGACAACACTATCGGTAACAGCCTGTGTGTGTGTGTGCATTAACAGGTGCAGAGAGGTTATGAGAATGCATGCGTGAGGGGGAGTGAGGACAGTATCTGTAACAGCGTGTGTGTGTGTGTGTGCGCATTAATTAACTATATTATAATTATATATTAATTAATCAACAGGTGCTGCGGCCAGCGCTGGAGGCGTATGAGAACGAATTCAACATCGTCACTGTGGAGCGTTCGTTCACCCTCGCCGCGCGCACGCCCGCCGAGCGCGACGCCTGGCTCGACGCGATCGGTGGCGCCATCGAGGAGAACGCCTGCAAACGAAGCACCTTCAACAACTTCCGGCACGCCCACATGAAGGTCAGTCAAAGGTCACTGCTGCTGGGGGGGGGGCACCGGGTTCGAATGCGATCGAATTTTGAGAAATCGCTCTGGATTGTAGTAAATTATGCCAAGTTTGTCATATTTTTACTGTCATATTTTTATTTTTTTTACTTTTATTGTAAATGTTAGAATTCATTTAAGTATCTATGGTGTTATATGAAATTTTATTGTGTATTGAGTATCTATATGCCTAATGTAATATGCCTATGGTTGGTTCTCATCTGTTCATCATACATCATGGGAGGTATAGCCTGCCTCATCGTAGTGTGTGATATCTCGTTAGATCCAGTGCATGCCCCTCATCTCACGGCCCTCCCTCTTTTTCTGTCCCCTTCCTCTCTCTCTCTCTCTCTCTCTCTCTCGCTCTCTCTCTCGCTCTCTCTTTCTCTCTCTCACACACTCTCTCTACCTTTCTCTCTCTCTCTCTCTCTTTCGTGCGCGCGTTCTCTCCTTCTCTCTCTCGCTATCGCTCTATATATATCTCCTTTCCTTTTTCCTCCACCTCCTTCCCCTTTTCCACATCTCCTCTCTCCCATCCATACTCAACCACCTCTCCCCGCTCATTCTTCTCCTGTTCTCCCTCTCTCTCTCACTCACTCTCTCTCTCTTTTTTGTTCTCTTTATGTCTCTAGCGCGCTCTCTCTCTCTCTTTCCTTTTTTCTCTTTATGTCTCTAGCGCTCTCTCTCTCTCTCTCTCTCTCTCTCTCAATCTGTCTCTCTCTCTCTCTCTCTCTCTGTCTCTAGCGCTCGCCCGCTCTCGCTCTCTCCCTCTCTCTCTCTTCGCTGCGCTCTCTCTCGCCCCCCCCCCCATTTCCGTATCGTTCTCTCTTCGGCTCACTTTCCGTCTCTTTCTCCGCACACTCTTCTCTCTATTCTGCGTGGTCTCCTCTCCTCCGCCCTCATTCTTTTCCTAAAATCATATTTGCCCTCCTCCTCCAAGCCTGATTTACTCGTTTATATTTCTTTCCAACATTTTTTCATTCCATCTCAATTATACAATTTTTTTCCTGTATCGCAGTCTCTTTCCTCTCCCACCTCCTGTTCTCTCCGCTTTTATTTTTTGAGGTTTAATTGGCAACCCGAGTTTTTAATTACTATTGTTGACAGATTCCATGTGCTATTTTTCCCGCGGAAAGGGGGGATACGATATGCCTAGATTATATACAGTTTCGGTAGGGTCGCTGACTGTAAAAGCCACACAGCTTCTGCACACCGATTGGCTACACGCGACGGCGCGAAAAACAGGAATACGCGGGCCGCTGAGTGTCCAGCTGCGCACGTATTTTAGACGAGGCGAGAAGGCCGAGTGACAATAGACAGACAGAGATAGAGAGAGCGAGACGAGAGATGTGGGACGAGGAGAGAGAGAGGAGAGGAGAAAGAGAGAGAGAGAGCTAGAACAGACCACCCCACCACGCAGCACGCACACCGCACGGACGAACCACACATGAATACGTCTGCTCGTTACGTCACACGCACTCGAACAATACACTCATATATATGTACTTTCGTGGTATCATAAAGATACTTACGCTTATTTTGAAAACAATTTATTAGTCCGCGGCTAGTAATGTCTCAACTACCGTTACGTCGCGAGCACACGATTTATTAATTTGTGAGCGTAAGGATCGAACGTATATGATAATTCAGCATCCGTCTTCCGCCCGAGTGTGCGATCGAGTGTGCGGTCGAGATGAGTCGTGCCACGTTGCGAGTGTTTACAGCGGGTCTATATAGCATACTATTATTCTAAATATATTATTACGTGATTGTAGATATATATGTGGTATTCGTGCGCGTGCGCGTGATTCTCTCTTCCTCTCTCTCTCTCTCTCTTCTCTCTCTCTTTCTTCTCCCTCTCTCTCTCTCTCTTCTCTCTCTCTCTACTCTGCTCTCTCTCTTTTTCTCTCGTCTCTCTCCTCTCTCTCACTTCTCTCTCTCTCTCTCTGCCTGTCTCTCTCCCTCTCTCTCTGGCTCTCATCTCTCTCTCTCCTCTCTCTCTCTCTCTCTGTCTGTCTCTTCTCCCTCTCTCTCTGTCTCTCTCCCTCTCTCTCTGGCGCGCTCTCTCTCTTCTCTTTATCTCTCTCTTTAATCTCTCTCTGCTGCTCTCTTCTCTCCCTTGGCTCTCCTCCTCTCTCGAATACTATATACGTGATATATTATGTACGTGATTAGTATTATATTCAGTGTATGTACGCGCTGGCTGCGTGGCGTCCTCTTTCTCTCTCTCCTCTCTCTCTCTCTCTCTCTCTCTTCTCTCTCTCTCTCCGCCTCTCGCGCTCTATCTCTCTCTCGCCTCTGGCCCGTAGTATAATTAAAACTCGTGCTTCGTAAATAACTCTCAAAAATAAAAGCGACGAGAACAGGAGGGGCTGCGGAGAAAAGAGATGCCGATAACAGGGAAGTTTGGTAAATTGAGATAGAGCGAAGAAAAAACCGTGTGGTGGGGTTTTTTGTGTTGGCGAAGAAATATAAAAAACAGGTATTTCGGCGTTGGACGGTGCGAGGCGCAACAGATGTTTGTTTGTCGAGAAGAATGAGTGTGAGCGGAGCATGGAGACACGATAGGAGAGGAGATGTGTGGTAGTAAGAGCAGCGGAAATGTGAGCCGAGAAGAGTGCTGTCCGAGAACGATTACGGAAAATGTGGGGGTGTGGGCGAGAGAGAGCGCGGCTGGAGAGATAGGAGAGCGGGGAGCGAGAGAGAGAGAGAGATGAGGAGAGATNAAGACATTACTAGCGCGGACTAATCACATTGTTTTCAAAAGCTAAGTAATCTTTTATGATACCAAAGTAATATATATGAGTGTATGTGTTCGAGTGCGTGTGCGTACGCGCGTTCATGTGTGTGTTCGTGTACGCGTGCGTACGCGTGCGCGCGTTCATGTGTGTGCTTGTGTGTGTGTGTGTGTGTGTGTGTGTGTGTGTGTGTGTGTGTGTGTGTGTGTGTCGTGTGTCGTG
>NW_014580035.1:18596-21726 GCF_000485595.1 Priapulus caudatus | reverse complement strand
CTAACAACCCATCAACAATCCTACAGTCCTGCGAGAAAGCTTATAACCAATTAACAAGCCTACAGGCCTGTTAGCATGCTAATAAGCCCCTTAAGAAGCCTACAGGCTTGCTAGCAAGCTTATAATCCCTTAACAAGCCAGTTGTTGCCACGTTACGACGCGAAAGTTGTCGCAACGTTACGACGCGAAAGTTGTCGCAATGTTACGACGCGAAAGTTGTCGCAACGTTACGACGCTAAAGTTGTCGCAACGTTACGACTGCGTAATTTAAGTTTAGTTAATTTATTATTAATAATTGGTTATTGAATAATATTTAATTAATTTAATTTAATATAATTTAATTTAATTTAATTTAATTAATTTATTATTAATAATTGGTTATTGAATAATATTGAATAATATTGGTTATTCAATTAATTTAATTTAATTTAATTTAATTTAATTTAATTTAATTTAATTTAAATTAATTTAATTTAATTTAATTTAAATTAATTTAATTTAATTTAATTTAATTTAATNTGTGCTCAATCTCGATTGGAATTTGAATACTGGAGTTCCAAATCATCACGACGACAAAAAGATTTCTCAATAACTCTTATCTACTGCCCTCCTAATTCTCTAATCATTATAATTAATAATTATTATTATAATAATCATCAGGGAATTAAGAGGGCAGTAGATAAGAGTTATTGAGAAATATTTTTGTCGTCGTGAGGATTTGGAACTCCAGTATTCAAATTCCAATCGAGATTGAGCACAGTCTTATCATAGCAACGTGGGCATTTTTCATCTGTGTAGGTGGAGTACGTGCCACATCTACCAGCGGCAGAAGAAACTGCGGAGCTTCATGGCAGATCGTGGCATTGCCATGGTTTCCTATGGCTGCCTGGGATCACCAGGACGAAAGAACAAGTGCGTACTTTTTATTATCTGTCATTGCTAACTGTTAAGCAGTTAATACCCAAGCGAACCCCACGTGAATGTAACGAGTTAAAGATTGCACATTCTCATCATAGATTATGTAACCAAGGTTTTCCCTGGTGTGGGTTGTGCGTGTGTGCGTGCGTGCGTGTGTGCGTGCGTGCGTGCGTGCGTGCGTGCGTGTGAAACGAATGACTACCTTTCTAAGAAGCAGCCTTCACAATATTTGTCGTTTTCTATGATGTATCTTTCGAAATAGTGACCGTAAATAATTAAAATACTCGTCAATTATGTACCAATACGGCAACAGCGAATCGTAATTCGTTTTCGCTGACCTTCCAAACTGGCAGTGAAGTGGTGGGCGAGTTATGGTATAGGATAGTAAGATATTTGTATGTTTTGCCTTGCACGTTTCAGTCCTGACATTGGGCTTCCGAACATGTTGGAGAATCTAGTTGTGAAGTCTATTGCAGAAAGACACTGCGTATTTCCTTCCCGGGTGATTAGAATTCCCAAGTTAAGGCGTTGCTAGCCTCTGTTCATAGTAGTGTCACCTGCAGTTGTGTTTGCATAACATTTGTTGCACATGTGTGCAAGAGTCGACTGTTTACCGGTGGGCAACATATTATTAGTTAATGGTTTATCATTTAATTTTTGTACAGATGTGTGTAGAATTCACCTTTCTAGTGGTGTGTTTGTGTTTCATTAACTTATAGGCATATTTGTGCCTCATTCGTTTGTAGGTGTGCCTGCGATTTCTAATCCAAAGTGGAATTGCTGTGATACCAAAAAGTGCCACCCCCGGCCGCATCAAGTCCAGCCTGGATATATTTGCCTTTTCACTCAGTGATGTGGAGATGGACTCCATTTCGGAACTGCATTCAGGAAAACGGCTGTTTACATACCATCGGTGACTATAAGTGTCACTAGAGCAGCAGACTTAGTATCGTGCTACTACACATGGCTACATTTGCAATGGTTTCGCCGATAAAAACGGGGCTTTATCGTCACAAGTAAAACAGGACGATGATGATAATAATCGTGTATAATTGATTATTTGTGATTATGGTGATTTTCTTGGTTGCTTTCAGAGTGAAGCATGATGGCAACTACCTCTTCAGCGAAGAGTTCTGAGTTTCCAGTTTCCACCACCATGTGCCTTTCTAGTAAAATATACTACAGGTGGAATGTGGGGGCATCGTGCACATATTATATCCTATATATACAAGTAACAGCACTCTTATTACGAATTTTCCAAGTGCAGAATTCGAGTGTTCGCCGTAAATGTCATATATGACATTTGTGATAGTGTTTATATAGACTGATACACACGTGCAGTCTCTGCTTGTTTAATTCTTATTGGCGTAGAATTTCCTTGTCTGCATGGTGATGCATCATGTGTGTACGAGTCCGTAAGCGACATTGGTTGGGTGAATAATATGCTAGAGAATTCCGATATCAGATCATGCATTCCGATTTCATATCGTATTCAGCATGCATGCTTATATTTCGGACCGCAGTGTGCACATGCATGTACACGATCACACACTTGGCATAATATGGTCAGTATACACATGTGGCATGTATGGGCGGTGCCTCTGCGTGTAGAATGTGCGCCTATGTGTGATTATCTGCGTGAGTACCTGTGAGAGAGTGTACGGCGTATTTTCCGATAGATGGCATCACTACCCCCACACGCGTATGTGTGTCTGTGCGCGAGTGCGCGCGTATAATGTGGGTGGCATAGGAGAGAGCGAGAGAGAGCATGAAAGAGAGAGAGTGCGCGCATGAAAGAGATAGAGAGAGAGAGAGAGAGAGAGAGAGAGAGAGAGAGAGAGAGAGAAGAGAGAGAGAGACAACGCGGCATGAAACAAGGAAAGAGAGAGAGAGAGAGAGCGATAGAGATAGAGCGAGAGAAAGAGAGAGAGAGAGAGAGAGAAAGAGAAAAGAAAAAAGAGAGAGAGAGAGAGAGAGAGAGAGAGAGAGAGAGAGAGAGAGAGAGAGAGAGAGCAAACGCGCGCATGAAACAGAGAGAGAGAGAGAGAGAGAGAGAGAGAGAGAGAAGAGCAAGCGCGCGCATGAAACAGGAAAGATATGAGATAGATAGAGAGAGAGAGAGAGAGCGCGAGGAGAGAGAGCGAGAGAGAGAGAGAGAGAGAGAGAGAGAGAGAGAGAGAGAGAGAGAGAGAGAGAGAGAGAGAGAGAGAGA
>NW_014580035.1:11096-13596 GCF_000485595.1 Priapulus caudatus | reverse complement strand
TGCACTCGCCATTAATCTGCATGTATGCAGCACTTAAAACACATTTTTAAATACGTAACCACTATATCGTTGGTTATTACAAACTGCCTTCCGGCGGATACAATTTTTGGCGAGAAATCCCCGCGAATGCATACAGAATAAAATTATGATGTGATTATATATATTAACGATTAAGATTATGCGCTATATCATAATATCAGAGAGGTGGCTCGTATTAGCAAACATCATCGGGAAATCAGCAATCCGTATCACGCATATACATACATATACATACAACCAAGAGCGTATATACTTAATATTTAATACTATATAGTAATATATTTAAATACTTAATACGTAATACTAAACTTAACACGTATTTACTTGATACTTAATACCAAGAGCGGGTATACTTAATATACGCTCTTGATACAACTAACAAGCCTTGATGTGGCTCACATATAAACAGCTGCCTGGTTGCTACATTTTGCGACTTAGCCATCAATTGCGCGCACACAGATGCAGGTCCTTTAGGCTGGTTCGCGCCAATACATTTCAATGTATATTTCGCATACATACAATCAGGAGTTAATGAGACAAAAATCTATTAACTCATTAAATAAAATCTCATGAAATATAAACTCATTATCTAAAATCTCATTAACTCCTGATACAATGCATACCAGGCGAAGCATACGCTTATTACGCAAGCACATTTATATATCTATTAATTGTGTGACAATATGCACGTGATAACGTTGTTTGTTATCTCCTAAGCGACCGGCGTCTATGCACATACAATAATAACGTTAAAAGCTATATGCAGGTGATATTTCGCTTTCAGTGTGATGGGTATTTGCACATGATGCTTTTTGTGGCGAGTCCTTTGTGCTGTAAATGAAACTTGCGGCACGCGAAATGTCACAGCGAAACAAATGGAAGCAAACTGAAGCTGTTTCCCAAACTACAGAGGTGATCATGGAAATATCGAGATACGTCTCACCGCGATCATGAACTGATTGTCGTTTATACTGAAGCAGAGAATACCGAGAGATTTACCATAGTCCTTCATTACATTGCATTGCGTATTGCAGAGTGAGGCATTAATATTATTACCTATATATACTAGCAACAGATATAAATATGAATACAACACAAATTTGAAACTGCGAATGGAGTTAAACACGGGTGGAATTAGAACAGCACATGCACACTGAATGAAATGGAAAATAGAAGATCGTTCGTGACATAGTAACATCAGGTTGTCACGTGACGTCATTATGATTAATGTCTAATGCCGCCAGCATATATAGACACATAAACGATTGACAAACTGCACTATTCAAGACACGGGTAATTAAGATTTTAACAGATTCGAATAAGGACAATCAAGCTATTTGTAAATATATCTCCTCATCTCTAATCGTTACTTCTTGGAACTCAGTGGCAATGTTTCACAACAATTAAAATACATGATGCTTTTCGCAAGAATACTTCAGTCCTTTACCTGTTAACAACAACATTTTTTATTGAAGTAACGGTAAACACCGTTTGCGGCGTGCTAGCGGGTGCAACGCTGAAACTACATCCCATGGGCTGATGCACCGCGTCCTTCCGCGCCGGCTACTCTTCTATCGGCCGTGCCGCCTACCCCCGGGCCGTCGCCCCGGCGACGCCACCACTAACCGGGTGTCACCAGCCAGCCTGCGCTCGCGGGTGTTCCGTTCAGAACGCCAGCGCGTACTGATGCGCCCTCCGCGCAACTATCTCGCCGCCGGCCGCACCACGCCCCCGGCGTAACACTATCTCGGCCGCCCGGCGCGTACCGCGCACCCCGCGGCACACACTATTCGCCGCCGGCGGCGTACTTAGCACTCCCGGCGCACCATATCTCGCCGCCGCGGCACCATCACCGACACCCCGGCGTCAGCACTATCTCGCGCGGCGCACACGCACGCCAATCGTCCGCGTACACTATTCGCCGCCGGCGCTGCATCAGCACAGCCCGCTGGCGTAACAACTATCTCGCCGCGAGCCAGCGCACGGCCACGCACTCCCGGCGCCACTATCCCTCGCCGCCGGCGCACACTACACGCACCCCCCGATAGCCCCGGCGTACACTATCTCGGCCGCCGGCGCGCCACACACGCACTCGCCGGCGTCACACTATCTTCGCCGCCGGCGCACAACAGCACGTCCACATCCCGGCGTCAGACTAATCTCGCCCGCCGCGCGCACTATCCACCGCCGCCGCGAACATCACGCATCCCGGCGCACACTATCTCGGCCGCGGCGGCGTACCGCGCACTATCCGCGGCGTGACCGGCGGGTGAGCGCACAAATCAGGCTGGCCGCTACATGTACTATACATTGCAGCTGGTAACTCGTTCTTGGTAGTAGAAAGATATGCGCTAATATATCCTTAGTATGAAGTCGTTGGGTCTACAGAAGAGTAGGACATTTTTGTCGGCGCAATTATTTGATAACGAATGTCTCACAGGGTTAAAGAAACGTAGAAAAG
>NW_014580035.1:0-10736 GCF_000485595.1 Priapulus caudatus | reverse complement strand
CGAAAACGCCACACTGGTGCTGCAGGACCAGGATTAGAAGAAGTTGCAAACACGAAAACGCCACAGTACTAAACAAAGACAAGGACCGCACGTGCTATATGAATACACCTTACTACACTACGAACGCCCAGTGCAACATAACCGCCCAGCGTTTCTCTTCCACTTCACTATGATAACCTCCAGTAGGAAGAAAGCCAGAGAACTGGGTAATCCTATCGCTAGCACAAGCATTACACCAGACATTGTTTCTAGGTCAAGACTCTGTGCGCGAATTCTTGTTCCCATCTCCTGCGAGCATGTGGGTATTCCGTGTGAGAAGATCCGCTTGCGGAGCAGATCGAAGAGACCGCTTTCCATGTACGACTGTAGACCTATGTTGATGGCGTGTGCGTGTGTGCTATTAAGTGGTACGATCCATGACTTGCTGTCTGCTGGAATTTCTAACGGCGCAATAGCTAGTCTGCAAGTTCCAGTTGATTCATAGTCTGCACGACAAATATCCTCAGCGCCTATTACATTTTTGATAAATCCATAGTTTCCCGTGACGACTAGTTCTATCGCAGCGTCTATGTTGCTGACTACCGCCCGACTATCTCCGGACATTTTCTGCCACATTTTCCCAAGATCAGATTCTGAAGGTTGTCGCTGCATCTTATCCAATATTCCCCACCCTTCCACGGCTGTCGGGATGATCGTTGGGTGATGGGCGAACTCTTTTAGTGTCCTAAACGGATACTGGATTGTTGGCTTCACTGTAAGAAAGCTAAACAGATTACCAGTGTACAGTGCGCAGATAGAAAGAGCAAAGAACCACCATGTAGATAGTAATATTCTAGATGGAAGATGGAGAGGCAAACTAACTCCACCCTGTTGTAGGAATGAGCCAAACATGTAGCCCAAATGGTAAAATATTCCTTGCGCAGTTTCCTCATTTTCCTGTAGACCATTGTTCCTTTGTGACATTCTCTCGGTAGCCGTCATAGTGGCTGCTGTTATAAGTGAATATGCGACCATGCATAGCCAGATATAGGTATCAAATGGATCGAGAATGTTAAACATGGTCATTTTCTCACGTGGCCTTTTAATAATTACCACATAGTAGCTATCGATTAGTGGTCTAAGGAATTGCATGCTGTGCGCACGCTGGCGTGTTCTGATGAACATAGAAATGTCTAGGTCCAACGATCCATTCTTCATTGCTGTCAATTCGTCCTGCACCGTATGTCGAATATGAAGTGTAAACGTAAAATTCAGGTACTTGCTCAAGTCCGCTAACAACGTCTTCGAACACAGACGTAAAGTATCGTCTGGCAAAAATCGCGGGCTGTAGAATCCCACGTTCATGTGCAAGCCATTTAGTTGTTCCACTCCATAGCGGGTTCTAACTCCATGCTGCAGTATAACTCTGCTGCTGTTAGTGGCAGGCGGAATTTTGCAGACTGATGAGGTTGAGGGGTTGTTCGTTGCCAGTGCACAGGTTGACATCATCAGAGTGTAGATGAGCAGGTAGCGTAGCAACATTTCTTGGCTCAGTTTTTCTTGCGAACGATACTCGTGAACGATGTATTCTTGCGAACGATACTCGTGAACGATGTATTCTTGCGAACGATACTCGTGAACGATGTATTCTTGCGAACGATACTCGTGAATGATGTATTCTTGCGAACGACACTCGTGAACGATGTATTCTTGCGAACGATACTCGTGAACGATGTATTCTTGCGAACGACACTCGTGAACGATGTATTCTTGCGAACGACACTCGTGAACGATGTATTATTCTTGCGAACGATACTCGTGAACGATGTATTCTTGCGAACGACACTCGTTAACGATGTATTCTTGCGAACGATACTTGTGAACGATGTATTCTTGCGAACGACACATCGAGCAATACTAGCGAAGCCACTGTGCAGCGAATGTTGTTTGAGCTATGATCATCCCGCGCGTTGCTACAGGAGCATCTATTGCACACCATGTGCATGTAGGTTATCCCGGAGCCCTTTGTCGAGAACACATCGTCAATAACGCTAAAAGCTATGCGGGAGTCACGTTTACGTTGAATGTTTATCTCGCAGACACGTCCGTCTGGATTGAAAATGTTTGCATAGCGAGCCCGTTGTTCGATTTCAAAAAGATTGCCAAAGCGAACCATATGTCACGAATTTTCAAATTACCCACAATGCAACGCCAACGTTTCCAGAAACCAGCTTAGGCATGGTACAAGTACATTGAGCAACGCACTGTTCTCTGCTCATTTTATTCGGAGAAGGTGGAGGAGGGGCGGATGAGGAAGAGGAGAGGAGGTAGAGGAGGGGGAGAGGGGAGGGCTATGGGACGAGCGAGGCATACACACACACGCGCACGGCCGGCACGCACGCACACACACGTACACATTTGTTTTCATCGTTCTCGTCCGACCACCGGCACAAGATCACAGGCACTTAATTGGAACGTCTCAATAAAAAAAAATTGTTTATTCGAAGGGAGTTTGGTACGAGTATTAGTTTTTCTCATTTTTGGCCTATTGATATCAGTATGAATTATTATTATATTTTTATAAAATTATTATTAATAATCATATTATCACACGATTGTTTTGATAATAACTCAGAGTACATACTTACTCATGATTAATCATTATAATTAATAATTATTATTATAATAATCATTAGAGAATTAGGAGGGCAGTAGATAAGAGTTATTGAGAAATCTTTTTGTCGTCGTGATGATTTGGAACTCCAGTATTCAAATTCTAATCGAGATTGAGCACAGTCTTATCATAGCAACGTGGGCATTTTTCATCTGTGTAGGTGGAGTACGTGCCACATCTACCAGCAGCAGAAGAAACTGCGGAGCTTCATGGCAGATCGTGGCATTGCCATGGTTTCCTATGGCTGTATGGCTGCCTGGGATCACCAGGACGAAAGAACAAGTGCGTACTTTTTATTATCTGTCATTGTTAACTGTTAAGTAGTTAATACCCAAGCGAACCCACGTGAATGGAACGAGTTAAAGATTTCACATTCTCATCATAGATTATGTAACCAAGGTTTTCCCTGGTGTGCGTGCGTGTGTGCGTGCGTGCGTGCGTGCGTGCGTGCGTGCGTGTGAAACGAATGACTACCTTTCTAAGAGGCAGCCCTCACAAGATTTATCGTTTTCCATGATGTATCCTTCAAAATAGTGACTGTAAATAATTAAAATATTCGTTAATTATGTACCAATACGGCAACAACGAATCGTAATTCGTTTTCGCTGACCTGCCAAACTGGCAGTGAAGTGGTGGGGCGAGTTATGGTATAGGATAGTGAGATATTTGTATGTTTTGCCATTGCACGTTTCAGTCCTGACATTGGGCTTCCGAACATGATGGAGAATCTAGTTGTGAAGTTTATTGCAGAAAGACACTGCGTATTTCCTTCCCGGGTGATTAGAATTCCTAAGTTAAAGTGATTACGTCACGAATTTCTAGCAACATCAAGTAGTATATTTGTGTGTTATTTGTACCAAATAAAATGTATGAAAATACAATTAGTGTTTCTGTTTACTTTTCATGCTTATATACCTTCTTTATATGCCCTAATTTGCCGGTGAAAAACCGAGAGATGCCAGTATCTGAACAGTACTGGGGAAATAGTGTTAGACAACAGAAATTCAAATCGTCTAGATTTTGGCAAATTTAACCAACGTGAAAACATTTTGATCAGGTGAGAGTTTGAGGATATATTTAGTAACGTTAGTTCTTACTTTTAATGTAAAAAAATGGTAATTTCTTTTAAACAAATTTTACCATAGAAAATTCGTGACGTAGGCGTTGCTAGCCTCTGTTCATAGTAGTGTCACCTGCAGTTGTGTTTGCATATCATTTGTTGCACATGTGTGCAAGAGTCGACTGTTTACCGGTGGGAAACATATTATTAGTTTATGGTGTTCACATTTAATGTTTGTACAGGTGTGTGTAGGATTCACCTTTCTAGTGATGTGTTTGTGTTTCATTAATTTATAGGCATATTTGTGCCTCATTCGTTTGTAGGTGTGCCTGCGATTTCTAATCCAAAATGGAATTGCTGTGATACCAAAAAGTGCCACCGCCGCCCGCGAATTTTTTTTCCCTACACGTTATATCCATTGGGCTCCTCTGATTGGCTGCTTTGGTTTGACCACACCATAGATAGTGTTTGGGATACCATAGATAGTATATAAGCCGATTCGGTTTATAGTTAGTGTTAGGGTTGAGGTTGAGGTTGAGGTTGGGGTTGGGGTTGGGGTTAGGGTTAGCATTTTTGCATCATTCCTTGATATACGGAAAGTCTGATGCGGAAGTTGATATGCGTATATCAAGCCCAATGTATATAAAGTGTCAGAAAAAAAATTCGCCCCCGCCCGCATTAAGTCCAACCTGGACTAGTGGTGCCCCCGGACGGCCCGTCCTTTCACCCAGCAGGTGTCCATTTCATAATTTGCAGCGGCGACGCTCCCCGCCTAAGATGGCCATTAAATAACAAAAACAGCGGAATTTACATGTAACCCTTGCCCGGAACATCACTGGGGATTCGCTCTTATGTCCCTGAAAAAATTCGTGGCAACAGTGGGACATGGACTTGTACACACAGCGTTTGCTGTAATCATGTTACTCCGTACATCGTGAAAATTGTTGCGTATCGTATGGAATAAGGCCGCGGACAACGAGAACAACTATGAAAATTAAAACTGCAAATAGACCTAATTACCAGTGGCACGACTACGCGCGACATAAACGGTCCCCACAGTATACGCAGCACTACAGGCACAACGCTAGAGAAAAGAGAGAAGAGGCCTGACTCAAACCCAATACCTACACAAAGTAAACTTATTCAGAGAATTCCAAAAATCCCGAAGAACAAGACAGCCGGCCAGTCCCACAAGGCGTCCCTCGCTAGAGACCGAAAAAGCAGGTGCGGAAAGGACCAGGATGGCTTTCTAACACCCTCCAGATACGCCACCTTTCATGACTACGCCCACCGCATGCCACTCGTGGCCCATGCCACACTCCCGTCAGGAGTAGAGCAAACGACTGTTTTATGAACATCGGTGACGATGCATCGCAAATCCCATGGTTTGATACAAATCACGCTGACCCTACGACTCCAAACCTCTCGCGATGACGCCCCAGTGTTGTCAAGGCACATCATAAGACAAGCCAACCCCAATGCCTATCGATAGCTGAACGCCTAGAGACACAGACCGACTACCTGCTGAGAAGTGTCGTCTGGATTGCGAGAATCCCATCTTTTTTAAAATATATTTCACTGGTTTTCTGTATTTTTCTATGTTTAATCCGATAATTTACACCGCAGTTAATTACAACAGTTTAATAACAACAAATAATTTTTATGGGCTTATAGAAGTTAGGGTTAGGTTAGGAGTCACAACTGGCACTCGATAAAACAGGAAAGTTTGAGGTAGGCGTCGATTTGTAATAAACCAATTGGGATTCTTGGGAGCCTATCTGCCACGGCACAAGGCCTGTAGTTATTTCGCCATATGCTCACTACTGCGCACATCCGGAAGATTTAACGGTTGGTAGTCAAGGCAGCCATGCGCGTGCTATTGTTTCGGTAAACAAGCGCACGCGACGCACCGTGTACGTACGACACGCACGCGACGCCAGCCGCCACAGCCACGCAACGCACCCACGCACGTGGTACGATGCACACAACACTCCCATCGCACACACGTGTACCTGCACCACGGCACGCGGACAGCACGGGCAGAACCGTACCGAAACGTGTACTTATTGCAGGCGAACGAGCGGGGGAGGCCCCCCCAGTCCGCCCAACGGCACGCTTACGTGTAAACGTGCCACACACACGGAACGTCACGACACGCAGGTGGGCACGCAAGTGTAAGTTAACACACGCCACGCTCAGCACGCACGCACGCTGTTACGTGCACCACAGGCCGTCACCCGCTCCGCCAGCACACACCCATGGCACGCCACGTGTACGTGCCATCGCTGAAGCCCGGGGCCAGCGTCCGGGGGCTTAGCACGCAAACGTATACATGCACATGCCACACGCGCGCACGCAAACGCACGCAACTGTGAGTAACCGTGCACAGCACACGGACGCAACGCACTCCGCGCCTCGGAAACCACCGCACGTTGCCCTACCCGTGCACACGCACGCCACAGACACTCATGCTCGCCGCACACCATGGGGATTGCTGGGAGCTATACCACGCGCAACCACCGCCGCCCGCTGCACCACATAACAACTATACGCATGCATCAGCATTACTTCGTCAACCCCTTGAAGACGCCCCTACGGCTTCGCGTAGAGGGCCAACGTGGGCTAAATTCAGCAGATTGAAAAGGAAAGCCATGCTGCACCCACTTGACCCTACTAGTTTAGTATGGCAACGGACACGCGGGGTCCTGCAGTGACACGGGGAGGGGAGTCACATGATCTGTGACCCTCACTCGTGTGTTCCATTCGCTGTGTATAATAGAGCTGCGGCTCCAGCCGTCAAATCAACACATGCCAGCTTCTGGCTTGCTACACAGTCAGGGAAGCTCGAGCACCATCTCTCACTGCTCTCTAGACTGCTGGCAAGCGCTTAGCGTCCGGAACCTGCTATGATCGACTACCTGTTAGGGTGTAGCGGAGCTCGTCAGAAGTCCTACGCCAAGGATCGAAGGCGCAGGACGAATGATCAACGGAATCACGTAGAAAAGACCCGCTTGCTGCCGGCCCATTCCTGCCCACGGGATAACTCCCCCACAGCGCGTGAGCCAGCTCGCTACAGTCAGGGAATGCTCGCACCCTCTCACTGCTGCCGCACCCGCAGCGACGTGTACGTGCACTACATAAACAAACGTGGCTTCTATCAGAACCATGTAGTCCATTTCATTAATCCTAACCAGGTGTACAAGCAGCCACGCTTCTGCTTCTGGCCAACCAAAAAACACATAACAAATACAACATGACCCTGATCCTACTGACGTCACGTGAAACAATCCGCTATGTAACGCCTGCGCGATGGCGTGTGCATGTGATGTTTGGCTGAGTGGATAAAAATTAGACCGCTAAGAAGCTCGAAGACTGTGTTCGCCGTGCAGCAAATTGATCGCCGTGCGCCGGCCCTTTCGATTGAAAAGCGCACGATGCAATAGCTACCAGCGCGTGATACTGTTCTGTAGGAAAACGTTCCCATTCGCGTCGCGTGCGCCTTGCGCGGAAACTGCGCCCAATGATCTCGCGCTTAGCACGGGCAGCAATCAACAACATACCGTCACGGCCGACGCTTCTCCTCTGGTATCTCCGTCTCTCCATCGGATATATATTTGAACTTTTCACTCAGTGATGCGGAGATGGACTCACCATTTTCGAACTGCACATTCAGCGCAAAACGCGCTGTTTTACATACCATACGGTGGACTATAAGTGTCACTAGAAGCAGACACGTTGGTATCTGTGCTACTACACAATGCTACATTTGCAATGGTTTCACCGCATAAAAACGGGGCCTTTATCGTCACAAGTAAGAATCAGGACGATGATCGATCCTAACATACTCCGTGTATACATGTGATTATGTTGTTGATTAATGGTGATTTCTGGTTGCTTATTCAGAGTGAAAGCAATGAATGGCAACCTAACCTCTTCAGCGAAGAGTTCTGAGTTCCAGTTTTTCAACCACCGCTGGTCGACCTATTCTAAGTAAAATATACTACCAGGTGGAAATGTGGGGGCATCGTGCGGCATATTAAATAGTCCTATAGTATCAGCAAGTACAGCACTCTATATTATAAACGAATTTTCTCACAAGTGCAGAATTCGAAATGTTCGCCGTACTAACGTGTCATAGTATGACATTTGTCGATATGTATAAGAGGGACTGATACATCAAACGGGATGATAGTCGCGTGACGGCACAATTTAGAGTATATATTATATTGAAAGAAAAAATCTTGAAGATGCACTCAAGAGTGTGTGTGAGCTGCGCGTGAGAGGCGGACAATGTGGGTTGGTAGGAATAATATGCTATGAGAAATCGCCGATATCAGATCCGCTGGCATTCCGATTTATATCGTCATTGCAGGGCGAGTGCGAGTGCGTGTATTTTTACGGACGCAGCTGTGCACAATCATGTCACGTCGACGAGTCACACAACCTGTAGGGCATAGATATGGGTCGCGACTGGAATATGGGTCAGGCTCCTAGAGCAGGTACATGTGGCCATGGTGATGGGGCGGTGCCTCTGCGTGTATAGAATCCTGCCGCGCTATGTGTGTGTATCTGCGTGAGTACCTGTGAGAGAAGGTGTACGGGTAATTTTCCGATAGATCATCAACTACCTCACCACCGCGAGTATGTAGTGTCTTGCGCGAAGTGGCGCGCCGGTATAATGTGGGTGGCATAGGAGAGAGAGCGGAGAGCAGAGCATAGAAAGAGAGAGTGGCGCGCATGAAAGACGATAGAGAGAGAGAGACAGAAGAAGAAAGAGAGAGAGGAAGACAGAGAGAGAAGAGAGGAGAGATACAGAAAAAACAGAAAATTAGAATAAATAAGAAAACAGGAAAAGAAGAGAACAAAAAGGGGGAGACGAGCAAAGAGGCGGAGAAAGTGGCAAGGGAGAGGGGGAGAGGAAAAGAAAGAAACAAGGAAAAGGAGAGAAGAAAAGGCGAAGAAAAAGGTGAGGGGGAGGGAATCATCCAGGAGGTGGAGAGAGGAAACAAAAAAAGGGGAACGTAAGGGCAAATAGACAACCCAAATAAAATAAACCGGGAAGACACGCAGAAACTAAAAGGAAGGATGCCGACGAACAGAACAAGGTAAGAAGAGAGAGAGAGAGAGAGAGAAGAGAGAGAGAGAGAGAGAGCAACGCGCGCAATGAAACAGGAAGAGAGAGAGAGAGACGCAGAAGAGAAGAGAGAGAGAAAGAGAGAGAGAGAGGCAAAACCGCGGCGCATGAAACAGAGAAGAGGGAGAGAAAAGAGAAGCGAGGAGAGCGGAGAGAAGAGAGAGCGAAGAGAGAGAGCAAAAGCGCGCGCATGTCGAAACAGAAAGACGAGAGAAGAGAGAGAGAGAGAGGAGCCCGAATCGCGACAGAGATGCGAGGAGGCGAGAGCGAGAAGCGAGAGGCGAAGAGAGACGAGAGAGAGAAAGAGAGAGAGAGAGAGAAGAGAGAGAGAAGAAAGAGAGCGGAGAGAGAGAGAGAGAGGGAGAAAGAAGAAGAGAGAAGAGTGATGAGAAGGTGAAGAGAGAGAGACGGAGAGAGAGATAGAGAGAGAGAGCCAGCGAGAGGAAGAGAGAGCAGAAGAGAGAGAGAGGAGAAGAGCAAACGCGCGCGATGAAAGAGAGAGAGAGAGAAGAGAGAAAGAGCGAGCGAGAGAGAGGAGAGGAAGAGAAGGCGAGAGAGACGAGAGAGAAGAGAGAGAGAAGAGAAGAGCGAGCGAGAGAGAGAGAGCGGGGCGAAGAGAGAGAGGAAGGAGAGAGAGAAAGAGAAAGAAGAAAGAGAAGAAGAGAGAGAGAGGAGAAGAGAGAGAGCAGAGAGAGAGTAAGAGAGAGATGACTTTGACATTTGACTATTTGCTACGCCGTTGGTAGGAATTCGCCGTCCTGTTTATCGGTCACGCGACTGCTCGCCAAGAAATTATTGGCTGTGAACTGGTATATGTCGCGAGCATTTGTTAAGCCGGTAACGCGCTGTTGTCATTTCGTGCATGACAGCATGAAGACGGACGACGACATGCCGCGTGCTTACCAGTGAAGAATCAAGAAGGTTTTGCCGAATTTTCGTTGAGAAGCACCCAGTTCTGCCACGCATCTATGACAACCTCCACGTTGTGCCAAAATAGTAATGCACGTGCACTGGTCAAATAAACAAATTAAGACATTTGCCGAGAGCGTGGTACGTGAAAGGATTCGGTTTGTGGATTGCGACTTAAATTTTCAGCATAAAGCAGTCTTAACCCATTTTTTATTAGCCGCGGCGCACATGCTACACGATCCACTATATCGTCCAATGAATCATACATCCCATGTTTGATATTCATGCGATGATAATACTCCACAGAAACCCGAATTGTCTATGTTCAGTAACAGAGCCGTAGGCCTGCAAGGGGCAAGGGGACCAGCTGCCCCTTGATTTTAGAGCAAAATTAAAAAAATAATAGTTTTTTACTAAAAGAGATATTGTCGCTAGTCAGAAATAAAGGCTGGTAAATGTAGCTCAAAAAAGTGCGCTCAAATAACCATCTCCTGCGATCTAGGAATTGTGCGCAGCCTACGCCGCTGTATATTCTATTTTGATAGATATAATATATTTAAATTGATTTACATGTGTATCTTACGCATTCGTTCACCAAGAGGTCCGCCAACGTGTCTTTGTAATTTGTCATGGCAGTAAATAAGTACGGAATACAGAATTGTAGAACGATACAGAGAAACTTTCAAAGCAGCGAAGCGAGGAAATAAGGTAATAACAGCGAAAAATAGAGAGGATAATAGAATCACGGCGAATTTCATTGCTGACGTGTGAACGCCGGCTTAGAAGTGTCCACCTAGGAGGCAGCAAGACTTTTGTATCGTGGGCTAACTGACACATGGCTACATTTGCATATGGTTCCCGCCGGAGTAAAAAAGGGGCTCATATCGTCACAAGTAAAGAACAAAGGACCGATTGATGATAATGAAGTTCGTGTATAATTGATTATTTGTGATTATTGGTGATTTTATTGTGTTGCTTTC
>NW_014580034.1:21176-21768 GCF_000485595.1 Priapulus caudatus | reverse complement strand
GGGAGAGAGAGAAAGAGAGAGAGAGAGAGACAGAGAGAGAGAGAGAAGAGGTAGGGGGGGGTAGAGAGAGAGCGCCTAGCACTATGACTGCTACGCTATACTCAGCATGCTGTTATAGAAGAAGAAAAAATCAAGTGGTTAGCGTTAGAAGACAATGCGATACCATGAGTTATAGTCAGTGGGTGAAGATAGGGAACGTAAGTATGTAAGCAATGGATTATTATCCAGGGATCGCGTATCTCGCGTGATCTGTTTTAGAATTTTCACACACACGGAACAAAACAATAATAACTGTAATAACAATCAATTTGCGTGCGTACGTGCGTGCGTGCGTGTGCGTGACTTCATCCCGCATCTCGTGACGTTACCCCGCATCCAATGACGTCACCCCGTATCCAGTGACGTCGTCCCGCATCACGTGACTCCATGGCCTCCATGCGTTATCAGTCTCTGATAAATTGGACGCGAACTCTATTTAATGAGCGTCAAAATGGCCAGCCACCCCCATCACAGCAGCAATAAAGGGAGGCTGCTCTCTCTCTCTCTCTCTCTCTCTCTCTCTCTCTCTCTCTCTCTCTCTCTCTCTCTCTCT
>NW_014580034.1:14037-17203 GCF_000485595.1 Priapulus caudatus | reverse complement strand
CTATATATATATATATATATATATATATATATATATATATATATATATATATAATCAAGCTTGTCTGGTGTATATTCTCCAGAGACGTTAGTAATGCGTTTTTTTTTATCTTTATTCCGGCATTTGCGTAAACCCGTGAGAATTTCAAACGAATTCCTCAGAGTTTTAAGAACCTAGATCTTAGAAGAAAAACTCCCTGATTTCGGACGTCAGCGGCAGATATTTTCGCTATCAAATGCGAGGCGGTGAGAATCGATGATAGAATTCAATAACCCGCGTGTATACGTTTTGCAGCGATTGCAAAACCTTGCGAGTTCGCAACTTAAAACTAACATCGTGGTTTTACCGAAAAGAAAAAGTAGACGAAAAGGACTAGCGTGAAGAAAGGATCATTTTAAACTTTAATCAGTGTCTGCCGTATTATCTAGATCGACTTCTCCATGAAAGAAAATAATCTGTAAAATAATTATAGCCATAATATAATAATTATACTTTAAAAAATAAATCAACTAACAATCTTCTAAGAAACAGTACGTTACGTGTTAAGTGTTCGAACGTGTTAAGTATACGTTTAAGTTATATTGCTGTAAAGTGTTCGACATCACACAGTGTATTGTTGAAAGCTTTGGACAGCGTAGCAGCGTAGCAGCAGTGTGGGTGGACAGCTCTGCAGGCTGCGGCCTCTCTGCTGTACCGCGGAGTTTTTAGTAGAAGAGAATTTGTTAAAACATAGATATAGGATGAAGATCTTCGGAGCTTCTTCATTCTATATCGATGGTTAAAAAGAGCGTGAGCGAGCGTGGCTCTCTGTCTGTAGTGCATATGAGAGAAACTACCCGACGTGCTGCTGCTACGCTGTCCACCCCACACTGCTGCTACGCTGCTACGCTGTCCACCCCACACTGCTGCTACGCTGCTACGCTGCTACGCTGTCCACCCCACACTGTTCTCCTCCGCTCTCCATTCAGCCACGACTACGGCCGTCATTCGAATCATGAAACCACAAAACTAAGAGAGAGCGAGAGAATCTCCTCTCTCATTCCATCTGCATCTCTCTCAGTAATATATATATATATATATATAGTATATATAGTGATATATATAATGTTGAATATATAACAGTACGCTGCGCTTCTTATGCAGCCCAAGTCGTCAGACATTGGTATTCCCTCTGTTTGTTTGACTTGACATCATCCTTATTTCATTCTAACATTACTTGCGCTTAGTGAGCCACGTGCGTATCCGGTTACCGTGCGGGTTACAGCATCACTCGAATAATAATACATTAACATCAGCCATTCAGTCAGAGTAGGTCAGGCAAGCAGCAAGCAGGAGCAGCAAAGGTTCTATGTAGTTTAGTAGTGAAGTAGTAGTAGCAGCAGCAGCAGGCTAGCAGTATTATGCCGCAGGCAGCGAGTCTAGCAGCAGCAGGCAGTCAGCAGCAGCAGGCAGTAGCGAGACCAGCAAGCAGCATCAGCAGGGCAGGCACGAATAGTAGTAGCAGCAGGCATTAGTAAGTAGTAGCAGCCAGCCCGCAGCATCAAGCAGTCAGCAGTAGTATATGTAGCAAGGCAGGCAGTATTAGTAGTAGCAGCAGCAGCGGTAGCAGCGAGCAGCATAGCAATTCAGCACAAGTAGTAAGTAGTACTAGCAGCAAGCAGCAGCGGTAGCAGCAGTAGTAAGTAGGCATAGCAGCAGCAGTAGGCAACGAGGCAGTAGCAGCAGGCAGCGTAAGGCAGCAGGCGCGGTAGCAGGCAGTGGTAGTAATGAGCAGCAGTAGCATCAGCACAGCAATAGTAGTAATAGTAGATAGTAGAGCAGCAGCAAGTAGCAGCCAGTAGTAGAGGCAGCAGGCAGCATAGGGCAACTATCAGTAGCATCTGGCAGCAAGCGGTAGCAGCCAGTAAGTTAGCAAGATAGCAGCAGTAGCATCATAAGCAGCAGTAGTAGTAGTAGCCGCAAGTCAGCGTAGCAGCAGTAGTAGGGCAATAGCATCAGCAAACAACAACAGCACGGCAGCAGTTTATTGTTATGTTATGTTATTTATTATTATTATTATTATTATTATTAATATTATTATTATTATTATGATTATTACGCAATCTCACTGATTAGCTTGAAGACTTCTCTCGATCGTATTGCGTTGTGCATGATCCCTTCTCTCACTAATCCGAGGCGCTTCTGCTTTCCGTGTCTAGCAGGAATAGCCGCGCTTTCATGCATATTACATTACGCGCATCGATCCGTACGACACTACGTCGCCAAGCTTCCGCCGGCCGACACCGCGCGCACGTCGGCAGCTGCACTCGTCGTCTGCGCGAAACAAAATATACTCTTGGTGATAGATGGCGCTGGTATCATTTGGACGCGTGCAAACATCTAAGAAAGCGCTGGTCGCGATGGCGTTTCATCGAATAGTGACGGGTCCGAGATAAAAAAGAGCGTGAAACACACCATAACCGCCGAGGGGAAGGCAAACAGTTCATCTCACCCTTTCCTTCTCTTCTCTCGGCTCTCATCTCTCTCCTCTCTCATCCTCTCTCTGCTCTCTCCTCTCATCAGAGTTACCGATTCTCCCCACGCTCCTCTCCATCTCTCTGTCTCTCGTCAGCTCATCGCTTTTTCTCATCTACTCGTCCTCGTCTCTCTCTCGTCATATCTCAGTCTCTCTCTCGCTCTCTCTCTATTCTCTCTCTCTCTCTCCAGTCTCTCTGCTCTCTTTCTCTCTCTGTCCTCTCATCTCTCACCCCTCTCGACCTCTTCTCTCTCTCTCTCTCTTCCTCTCTCTCCTTTCTCTCATCATCTATGTCTCTACTCGCTCTACTGTCTCTCTTTCGGCTCATCCTTTCTGTCTGTCTTATCACCCTCTCTGTGTGTGTTCTCTCATCATGTGTGTCTCTGCGCTCGTCACTGTGTGTGTCAATCTCTCTCTCTCCTCCCTCCCCTCTCTCTCTCTCTCTCTCTCTCTCTCTCTGCATCTCTCCTCTCCTCCTCTTGCTCGCTTCTCTCATCTCCTCTCTCTCCCTCTCTCTCTCTCTCTCTCCTCTCTGTGTGTTTCTTATTTCTTTTCTCCCTCTACTCACTTTTCTCCTCTCTCTCTCTCTCTCTCCTCTCTCTCTCCTCCGCTCGCTCTCAATCTTCTCTCTCTCTCATCTCTATCGCTCTC
>NW_014580034.1:11621-11920 GCF_000485595.1 Priapulus caudatus | reverse complement strand
CGGTCAATATTGATTCCACACACGTTACATATTTAATGGCGAAACTGGAATATTGCGAGGTACGGGCAGCATTAGATGACAGGCATGTTCTATATGCCAATAGAGGCAGACTGCATTTCAACTATCCGTCTATGTCTAATGGACACAGTTTCTGCACATCGTTTCCTTCTATTGCTCTCGTTCTTTCTCTCTCTCGCTCTCTCCCTCTCTCCCTCTTTCTCCTCTCGATTTTCTTCTCTCTATCTCTGTCTCTCTCTCTCTCTCTATCTATCTATCTATCTATCTATCTATCTATCTAT
>NW_014580033.1:20437-21784 GCF_000485595.1 Priapulus caudatus | reverse complement strand
CGATCTCCTCTCTCTCTCGTCTCTCTTTCTCTCTCTATCTCTCTCTGCTTTTCGGTCTCTCGCTGACACTCAGTCACTCGTTTTCTTCCTTTCTCTATCGCTCTTGTCCTTTCTTCCGCTCTCTCTTTCTTTCTCTCTCGCGCTCTCTTTTTCTCTCTCTCTCCTTCTCTCTTGCTTTCTCTCTCCTTCTCTCCCTCTCACTTGCGCGCTCCTTCTGTTTTACTGCGTTGTGTGCAAGTAAATTCCGTTAACTTGATTATGCGCTCACCTGCACGTAATTACAAACTAGTAACAACTCACCTGCGCCTAAGACGCAAAGTGCGACTATCAGGACTTCCATTTTCTCTTCGTCTACACAATCGGTGTGTTTTACAAGATCGAATCTGGAGTAGAGTCCGGGTGTGTGGCCGAGTCGAGCGCCGTGTGTGACTGAGTGGGGCCGACGACTTGTCTGGCCAGAACGTGCCCCTCGCTTATATAGTCGGTTCGTACCGCCGGCCCCATCCCACTGACCCGCTTTCGGTGACGGCTCTCAAACCGTCTGATGTCGCATGGGACGCCCCGTGAATACAAATGCGGGAAGAGTGTAGCCCGCAGCCGTTATACTCTCACCCTATCAGTGGCATCCCGCAGTCACGGACCGCTGAAACGATAACTGTGCAAGCCTCGAGGGAGTGAACTCGGTTAGCTGAGAGCCTGAGGTGGCTACAGATTATCGGTGCCGCAATCTCAGCCGCAATCTTTTATGTCCCACCTACGATGCCCTTTTATTAATTAATTATAGAATGAAAAGATCTCACATGAGTAAACTATGATGCTATATTCACTTGTAAGTCACACATTGTGCATGTGTTTAGACCCATTTTATTGCGATAAGATATAAAATCCCTAAAATTTATTATGACACGTGATGAAATCATAATAAACATCCGGTATGAGGTCAGATGTAGACCGAGTTTGAGATGTAGAACAAATTTCATTGCAAATATGTGTCTGCTACAATTAGATTTGTTACGATTAGTTACCTCTGGTAACTATAGCCCGCGTACGGTTGCCGCAGGCAGATAAGTCATCATAGATTCGCGTACAAGGACCCACGTGACGGTTATCGGCGTCATGAATAATAATGAGTGGATGTTAGCATGTTATGCTAATGAGTGATGACGATCGACGTATCAGTTATGGGGTCAAACCTAGCAGACACTCTCGCTGTCGAGTTACGTTATATCAAAAGCATGTAAAGAAGGAGCCTTCTTTATATGCTCTTGATTATATATCACCTCATGCATATGAGCCCCCTACGCACTCTCACACTCTCTCTCTCTCTCTCTCTCTCTCTCTCTCTCT
>NW_014580033.1:16720-19592 GCF_000485595.1 Priapulus caudatus | reverse complement strand
AGAGAGAGAGAGAGAGAGAGAGAGAGAGAGAGAGTGTGAGAGTGCGTAGGGGGCTCATATGCATGAGGTGATATATATAATGTCGACACAACACAATACACATAACTCGACAGCGAGAGTGTCTGCTAGGTTTGACCCCATAACTGATACGTCGATCGTCATCACTCATTAGCATAACATGCTAACATCCACTCATTATTATTCATGACGCCGATAACCGTCACGTGGGTGCTTGTACGCGAATCTATGATGACATATCTGGGGCGCGTTGAAGAACACACAGAGCAAAGGCCGCAAACAGGCTCAAAAATTCAATTTGGTATATTGATATGAATTTACCGTGTTGATCGGCCGATATCAACTCTGATATCTGTCCAATATATATCATTCGGCTTGGACTTGGTCCGATCCATTGGGCATGTGATTTGACCTAATAGCTCACGTACCTGTCACCATATGAAGAATGAGGATCCAGAATATCCTTTACAAAATTGGCCTTCTATAAACTAATTTTTGTGCGAGTAAATATAACGCTAACCATGCGCAGGATGCTATCATGTGCATATATAAATAGCGGTTATATGTATGTATTTAAGTAAATGTTGTTTAAAATGAGTGAATGTTATGGGGGCAAATGCAACTATTTTGGCCGCAGGCATGTACACGCACCTTAGACACGTAACCCACATTTCGCACATCTATGATCATATCTTACAACGTTCCGTAAATGGCTCACTATATGCGAGCACGAACTTTGAACCTTATATAATCAATTTATTTGATAATAGATTATTGAAGAGTGAGTACTAAAAGGAGAATGAATGAAATATTAAGAAGAAAGAAACGCGAGAGAGAAAGAGAGAAAGAGAGCGCGCGATATATATATATATATATATATCAGAAGTAGATNCCCCTTATCTTATCCCTAATCTCTTGTTATTTTATTATTCTTATTTTACCTTTATTATCTTTATTATACCCTTATTCTTATTATTATTATCTCCCTAATTATTTTATCCCCAATCTCTAAAAATAAGATCCCTCCGAATCTTATCCCTAATCTTCCCTATTATCTACTTCGGATATATATATAGAGAGAGAAAGAGAGAGAGAGANTCTAGATACCCCCAGCAAGCAAGCTGATATTGACACAGGGTTATCCAGAGATCGAGACATGATACAAGATTGCGTGGCACAGCTTTGCTGTTGATCCCGAGCGCTGCGCGCGGATGAGACGCGCAGTTCCGCGGGATATGCGCACGCGACCGCGGGGATGTTCAAGTATGAAGCGCTGTCTGCAGTGGAGACGTGCGCCAAATTCGAGGCCCGGCGCACGTCTCCACAGCGGTCAGCAGATGGTCTGCAGTTTTATGACCTGTAGTCTCGATTTTCCATGACTGTAGTGTGGAACAATAAATTTGGACAGGACATAACCGAAGTGTGCAATATTGCAACAGGGTATACTTTTGGTGTATTATAGGGCGCAAAGCGGTTTGCGAGTCAGGTTTTCAAGAACCCCGAGGCACCCCCCTACCCAGTTCCGAGGCGAGTGCCTCCCCCCCCCGGGATGGCTGTATAATATTGGTCGTATAACATGACCTTATAATACACGGCTGTATATTAATGGCCCTATAATTTGACCCTATACTACACGGCTGGATAATCATGGCCCTATAATATGACCTCATAATCATAACAATGGCCATGGGCATGGGCCCATCCTGGAAATAATGTAAGCACTTCTGGATCTCGCACTCTCTCTCTCCAATAACCTGTCCTGTTCTCGTAGATTTTTTAATAACGAGCTAGCTCATTTTAATTTTGAAAAAACCTGAACTGTAGACCTGCACCTTTCACACTATCACTTACACGCACAATGCTGCCTAATAAAGTGGGCAGATCACGCTTACGCCATAAATTCATCCCGCTGAAACGTGACTACTCACAAATGATTAAAAAAAACTACATAAACTATTTATTGGTTGCGAAAATGCGGCGACCATTCATATTTAATGACAACGAAACGCAAGCTCCATTTCCCCGCACCTAATCTATATATTGACTTCTAGCCAGCAGATAAAAACCCTCACGCTGCAACGAACTCGCTGCTTGTACGCGCGCGGCACTTTGTAAAGCCTAGAGCCTAGGACACACTGCGCGATTTTTTACGCTGGCCGCTTGCGATCGATAAATACGGTGCCGGGTCCGCGCGGTGTGTCCGGTCTCACGGCAGCGTATTTCGCTCGCGACCCCATACGCCTGGCGCATCGCTCGTATTCAACATGTTGAATATTTCCGCCCGGTTTTTCGACCCGGCACCGTATTTATCGATCGGCGGATCGCAAGCGGCCAGCGTAGAAAATCGCACAGTGTGTCCTAGGCTTATAGCTAAATCTATGTAGTAGAACTGTTATCTCAACAAGCAGCCGGCATTGCCTGACTCATGATCTCCTTCCAATAGCGATCGACTGTTCCGAATTTGCGACCCTCCCTCGGCATCTGCGCCAGGATGTCCTCAGAGCTGAATATAGGCTCCAGATACAGCCACGTCGCTTGACACTGCAAGGTATAATCAGGTTACAACTCAGTTCGGTGTACACCAGCGCAATTTCAAGGGCAAATCTGATTCATATCGAGTGCTATGCATCAAGGATTGAGCCATTGATTCGAGGATTTTGCAGGAACGAGAGAAAACGTGATTAAATACGAAAGTTAAAATGTCAACTGCAGAAAAAAACACGCGGTTAAACACGTAACCTTACCAAGACATCAACGACACAAAGACATGCAGGTAAACACGTAACCTTACCAAGACATCAACGACACAAAGACATGCAGGTAAACACGTAACCTTACCAAGACATCAACGACA
>NW_014580033.1:11604-12999 GCF_000485595.1 Priapulus caudatus | reverse complement strand
ACCCCCAGCAAGCAAGCTGATATTGACACAGGGCTATCTAGATACCCCCAGCAAGCAAGCTGATATTGACACAGGGCTATCTAGATACCCCCAGCAAGCAAGCTGATATTGGCACAGGGTTATCCAGAGATCAAGACATGATACAAGATTGCGTGGCACAGCTTTGCTGTTGATCCTAAGCGCTGCGCGCGGATGAGACGCGCAGTTCCGCGGGATATGCGCACGCGACCGCGGGGATGTTCAAGTATGAAGCGCTGTCCGCAGTGGAGACGTGCGCCAAATTCGAGGCCCGGCGCACGTCTCCACAGCGGTCAGCGAATGGTCTGCAGTTTTATGACCTGTAGTCTCGATTTTCCATGACTGTAGTGTGGAACAATAAATTTGGACAGGACACAACCAAAGTGTGCAATATTGCAACAGGCCGGGTATACTTTTGGTGTATTATAGGTGTAGTATAGTCGCTTCGCCATTTCAAAAACAAGCCGATTTAGAAACAACCTTGCGTTCTACAAATTCCTCGATGTTCGGCGATCATAAAAAACAGCAATTTGCAGGGTAGAGCTTTCCTTAATGGATCTCTACCGGTCCTAGAATTTTATGGCCGCCGTCGTGAAAAGGGACGCGTGACACAGCGTGGGAACACTCGGGTCTCCTTCTTCTGCCACCTTGGTCACCTTTTCTCTGCGTCCTACGTCCTACGTCCAATTTCTGATATCTATTCCGTCTCCTTCGTTCTATCTCCCGAGACATCACACCGCCGAGTTACGCGATATCGGTCGTCGACATATAAGGTAACCCCTTACGCTCGGTGCGCGACACGCGAGGAGAGCGATATATACGAATCGGCTCGCCTGATATATATATTGTAAGCGGTACGTGGCGCGAGCGATACGGCAATTTGTGCGCGTGGTGTGTATAGCTGTCAGAGGTTTTAATAATATAAGCACGGGCAGTATCACGCAATTCTGTGTTCGTGTTATTTATATCGGCGTTCCTAGTCAGCTACCTAGGGAGGAAACCCTCCTGCAGCCGAACCGAGAACCTGGGTTGGGTAAGTGGAAGCAATCCGACACCCTGTTACAGTGGTGCAGTGACAGCGGTTCGGCGAGGTAGTTGACGGTTACGTCGATTCCATAGGGAATTCGCGACGTTTCATGTTTCTCTTGCTTTTTCTTATATATATTTGCATTTTAAGTGTAATTCGCCGTGAACGTCACCGCAACCGGCAGCCTGCAGACAGTGAGTGCCTGAATCTCGTCTTCAATTCGTATGAATCAAGTCAATGAAGTCAATGAGTTCAATGAAGTCATATGGGAAAGCGGTTTGCAACAGGGTCAGGTTTTCAAGATCCCCGAGGCACCCCCCTACCCAGTTCCGAGGCGAGTGCCCCCCCCC
>NW_014580033.1:10612-11594 GCF_000485595.1 Priapulus caudatus | reverse complement strand
AGCGACAACAGTAATGACAGAGGTGATTGTCTATCCTAGCTAAGCGTCAGCGTGTGAGCGAGGTAGTCGTCACCTTCAGCCACTCGTCTAGGATGTCTTGGATCATCAGCAGCTGTTCTTCCCACTCCCGCATCTCGCGCTCGAACGGCTTGATGAAGGGAGAGCCTCGCATCGTCTGTGCCTTGATGACGTGGTCGTCCAGTAACACCTGTACCTCGTCCACGCCGGACAGGATGCTGAGACCCTGTAAACACATGTAACGCAGTGTGACACAGCACGACATGACACAGCATGATGCGGCATGACGCGGCATGACATGACACAGCATGATGCGGCATGACGCATCATGACATGACACAGCATGATGCGGCATGACGCATCATGACATGACACAGCATGATGCGGCATGACGCAGCATGACATGACACAGCATGATGCGGCATGACGTAGCATGATGTGGCATGGCATGATGTGGCATGGCATGATGTGGCATGGCATGATGTGGCATGGCATGACACAGCATGATGCGGCATGACGCAGCGCGGCATGATGCAGCATGATGCGTCTATAGTGATATACACTATACAATCCTAGTGCAGTCGCGCTTCCCTTGCCACAACTCCCCCACCGCCACCGCCACCGCCTCACGTCCCTCACCGTGTCCCTGTACGGGATCATCTCGAACGCTATCTCCTGCCACTCCTCCTTCATCTTCTCCATGGCCTTCTCTAGGCTGGACTCCTTGCTGGCTGTAGCACTGATCTCGTCCAGTAGCTGGAGGTGTTTGCCCAGGCCGTGCTCTAGCATGTGCGCGAGCGACGCGTCCTCTCCAGGCTTCAGGTCAAACCCCACGACCGCGCTCATCTGTGTGCGAGGAGAGGGTTAATGCAGAGTTAGATGTAGATAGATAGAGAGGTCTGTGTGCGGGTGTAAACGCAGAGTTAGATGTAGATAGATAGAGAGGTCTGTGTGCGGGTGTAAA
>NW_014580033.1:1843-10602 GCF_000485595.1 Priapulus caudatus | reverse complement strand
TAAACACGTAACCTTACCAAGACATCAACGACACAAAGACATGCAGGTAAACACGTAACCTTACCAAGACATCAACGACACAAAGACATGCAGGTAAACACGTAACCTTACCAAGACATCAACGACACAAAGACATGCAGGTAAACACGTAACCTTACCAAGACATCAACGACACAAAGACATGCAGGTAAACACACGACATCAACGACACAAAAACACGCAGTTAAACACGTAACCTTACCAAGACATCAACGACACAAAAACACGCAGTTAAACACGTAACCTTACCAAGACATCAACGACACAAAGACATGCAAGTAAACACACGACATCAACGACACAAAAACACGCAGGTAAACACATACATCAACGACACAAAACACGGTTAAACCTTCGATAACAACGACACAAAAACACGCAGGTAAACACACACATCAACGACACAAAAACACGCAGGTAAACACATACATCAACGACACAAAACCCGGTTAAACCTTCGATAACAACGACACAAAGACATGCAGGTAACCACACGACATCAACGACACAAAAACACGCAGGTAAACACACGACATCAACGACACAAAACCCGGTTAAACCTTCGATAACAACGACACAAAAACACGCAGGTAAACACACGACATCAACGACACAAAAACACGCAGAAAAACACACATCAACGACACAAAACCCGGTTAAACCTTCGATAACAACGACACAAAAACACGCAGGTAAACACACGAGTCTAGCGACGACAGTAATGACAGAGGTGATCGCGTATCCTAGCTAAGCGTCAGCGTATGAGCGAGGTAGTCGTCACCTTCAGCCACTCATCTAGGATGTCTTGGATCAGCAGCAGCTGTTCTTCCCACTCCCGCATCTCGCGCTCGAACGGCTTGATGAAGGGAGAGCCTCGCATCGTCTGTGCCTTGATGACGTGGTCGTCCAGTAACACCTGTACCTCGTCCACGCCGGACAGGATGCTGAGACCCTGTAAACACATGTAACGCAGTGTGACACAGCACGACATGACACAGCATGATGCGGCATGACGCAGCACGACATGACACAGCATGATGCGGCATGACGCATCATGACATGACACAGCATGATGCGGCATGACGCAGCATGACATGACACAGCATGATGCGGCATGACGCAGCATGACATGACACAGCATGATGCGGCATGACGCAGCACGACATGACACAGCATGATGCGGCATGACGCATCATGACATGACACAGCATGATGCGGCATGACGCATCATGACATGACACAGCATGATGCGGCATGACACAGCATGATGCGGCATGACACAGCATGATGCGGCATCACGCAGCATGACATGCCACAGCATGACATGACACAGCATGATGCGGCATGACGCAGCGCGGCATGATGCAGCATGATGCGTCTATAGTGATATACACTATACAATCCTAGTGCAGGCGCGCTGCCCTTGCCACAACTCCCCCACCGCCACCACCACCGCCTCACGCCCCTCACCGTGTCCCTGTACGGGATCATCTCGAACGCTATCTCCTGCCACTCCTCCTTCATCTTCTCCATGGCCTTCTCTAGGCTGGACTCCTTGCTGGCTGTAGCACTGATCTCGTCCAGTAGCTGGAGGTGTTTGCCCAGGCCGTGCTCCAGCATGTGCGCGAGCGACGCGTCCTCTCCCGGCTTCAGGTCAAACCCCACGACCGCGCTCATCTGTGTGCGAGGAGAGGGTTAATGCAGAGTTAGATGTAGATAGATAGAGAGGTCTGTGTGCGGGTGTAAACGCAGAGTTAGATCTAGATAGATAGAGAGGTCTGTGTGCGGGTGTAAACGCAGAGTTAGATCTAGATATAGAGAGGTCTGTGTGCGGGTGTAAACGCAGAGTTAGATCTAGATATAGAGAGGTCTGTGTGCGGGTGTAAACGCAGAGTTAGATGTAGATAGATAGAGAGGTCTGTGTGAGGATTAAACGCTCACCTGTGTGAGGTAAACTCACGCGCCATTGCAGCTGGTAAAAGATAGAGAGGAAAGATCAGCGGACGATGTAGAAAGAAAAAGCGACCGACATCCCCCGCCCCACCCCGCATCGCCCCCCACCTCGCCCCACCCCGCCCCGCCCCGCACCACACTCACCTGCTGCCAGTGTCGATCGCGGATGCCAGCGTTGCAGATAACGTTGAGGACGGGCATATGCTGTCTCAGCTTGTCTATCTTGCCCTTGACGCTGTCGGCGATGCGTCGTGGGCCGGGCTGGTCAGCAAACGTGCGCGTCAGCTTGTAGACGGTGCGCCACATCGCTCCCACCTCCTCCTCTATCGCCTCCGCATTCAGCTGCTGGAACGGTCCTGCGAGGATGGGGGAGGTGAGAGGAAGCTGGTTAGTGTGTGGGGAGAGGGGAAGCTAGTTAGTGCATGGGGAGAGAGGAAACTGGTTAGTGTGTGGGGAGAGAGGAAGCTGGTTAGTGTGTGGGGAAAGGGGAAACTAGTTAGTGCAGGAAGAGAGGAAACAGGGTTAGTGCAGGAAGAGAGGAAACAGGGTTAGTGCAGGAAGAGAGGAAACAGGGTTAGTGCAGGAAGAGAGAAAACAGGGAAACAGAGAGAAGAAATTGGCTAACTGTGCAAGTACCGTTCATCCACTGGTCGTGTTTGGTGTGGAAGGCTAGGCCTGTGCCCCACAGTTTGTCGTAAGGTTCCTTCGCTGTGGCGATGCTCTGCAGCATAGGTAGCTGACTCGGTTCCCACTCCAACAGTTCCTCCTTCCTACAGACACATGCACACGCACACGTGAATGCACGCACACATGGATACACGCACGTACGCACGCGGCAAGCACGCATGCACCCCCTCGCTCCCTCCCTCCCCCTCTCTCGCCTCTTTCTCTCTTTCCCTTCCTTCCTCCGTCCCTCTTTGTCTTCCTCCCTCCCCTCCCCTCCCTCCTCCCCCTCTCCCTCCCTCCCTCTCCCTCTCCCCCTCTCCCTGCAGTGCCATGGTTTACCTGTTGATTTCCTCTAGCTCAGTACGAGCTGCCTCTAACTGCTCAGATATCTCGTTCAGCTTGTCAACGTTGGTCTTCATCTCCTCATTGCCCATCAGCTGTAACAACAGAGAGTCACACCCGCACGTTAACACGTACACATGGATGGATAAGACAGCATAGCAGGAGAGCCACAGCGAGAAGAAGACCACACGCGTGTGTGAGCCTCAGGGGCGACGTGAATGTACACGCAGCGACAAAAGAAACTCGCAAACCACCGTAATGTCGTGCGTCCCCTCCCTCCCGCTCCCTTCCTCCTCACCTCCCCCTCCCTCCCGCTCCCTTCCTCCTCCCTCACCTCTCGCTTCCTGAACACGTCCACCTGGCCGTCAAGGTCGATGAGTTTCTCCTTGAAGGTGGCTGTGTGCGCGCGGAGCCTGTCCTCGGCAGCGTCGCGCCGGTAGCCGAGGCGCCCCCTGCTCACATCGAACACAGCCTGGATGCGGTCCGGCCACAGGAACACGTTGCTGTTCAGGTTGACGTCCTCCGCTGCAAGATGGCAGCGAGACATTAAGTACTGCAATGCCCTCTGGTGTGAGCAACGTACAATCGTAGGGCCGTTACTGCAATGCCTTCTGGTGTGAGCGATATACGAACGTAGGGCCGTGTTTGGTGTGAGTGACAGACAAATGTAGGGTCATTACCGAAACACCCTCCGGTGCGAAACAAAAAAACAAGGAGGTCTGTCACACTAGAGCGCCCACCCTCTTCCCCGGTGCCCCCTGGTGGCCCCGCTTGCCGCGCCGGCGCCCCCTGGCGGCACTCACAGCTGAGGATGGCGTAGTCTGCGAGGAAGAGTAGCTTGCGTGCGGACTCGTCGATCTGATCTCGCAGCCGATGAACGCTGACGTCGGTCGCCTTACGCAGGAACTGCTGCTGCGCTACAATCTCCTCCGTTCCCTCGGGAGTCTCGTTAACCCGGTCTGAGATCTCATCAAACCGCTGACAGATGCTGCGAGCGAGAGGGAGATAGGGCTTTACTGAAGCTCTATGCGGTAGGTGGGGAAAGGCGGCCGACTTGAGTGAGAAAGACGTTCGACCCGGGCAGGGGAAGGGGTGCAAGGAACAATTGACTTTGGAGAGAAGGTATAAAAGCCTTTTAGGCCACAGTTCTTACTTCTATCATATATATATATATATATATATATATATATATATCTATACATATCTATTTATTTATTTATTTACTTATTTATTTATTTATATATATATATATATATATATTATTTATATATTATTCATTTATTTACTTATTACATATACATATATATATACATATTACATACATACATATGTATATATAATAGGTCCTAGGTTTCAGAATTATATTTGCATGTGATAATCAGCTGCCTAGTAGATGCTACTAGTGGTTATTGTTATTGTTGTTGTTGTAGTATTTGTTGCCAACCTTCTGTTGAGCGCTCTGTTCTCATCAATGAGGAAGGAGACGAGAGCTTTCTTCAGCAGTAGCGCCCTCTCTCCTAGCTCTGCGTTCAGCTGGGCCGCGTCGACGCAGAACAGGTTGAGCGGCACGGTGACGGGCAGACGCGTGATGCTGTCACGCAACGCCTCGTAGTCTGCTATCCGCTGCCAGCGAGATAACGCATCATTACACAGCATGCATGGATAGATGGATGGATGCATGGATGGATGAATGGATGCATGCATGGATGAATGGATGCATGGATGAATGCATGGATGTATGGATAATGGATGGATGGATGCATGCATGCATGGATGGATGGATGGATGGATGGATGGATGATGGATGGATGGATGGATGGATGGATGGATGTATGGATGAATGGATGCATGGATGGATGAATGGATGGATGGATGTATGGATGGATGGATGCATGGATGCATGGATGCATGTATGGATGAATGGATGCATGGATGGATGAATGGATGGATGGATGTATGGATGGATGGATGCATGGATGCATGGATGGATGAATGGATGCAATGGATGGATGAATGGATGGAGTCTGGATGGATTGGATGGATGATGGCATGGATGGATGATGGATGGATGTATTGGATGGATGCATGTATGGATGGATGGCATGGATGCATTGATGGATGGATGGATGGATGGATGGATGGATGGATGGATGGATGGATGGATGGATGGAAGGAATGATGGATGGATGGATGGATGGATGGATGGATGGATGGATGGATGGATGGATGGATGGATGGAATGGATGGGATGGATGGATGGATGGATGGTATGGATGGATGGATGGATGGATGGATGGATGGATAGATGGATGGATGGGTATGGATGGATGGATGGATGGATGCATGTATGGATGAATGGATGGATGCATGGATGGATGGATGGATGAATGGATGCATGTATGGATGAATGGATTGATGCATGGATGGATGGATGGATGGATGGATGGATGGATGGATGGATGGATGGATGGATGGATGGATGCATGGATTGATGGATAGATGGATGAATGGACGGATGCATGGACGGATGGATGGATGAATGAATGGATGGATGCATGGACGGACGCATGGATGAATGGATAGATGCATGGATGGATGAATGGATAAATGGATGAATGGCCTATGAGTGACAGATAGCTATTGAGCAGACCAGCAAACTGTGAACAGTACATATTTAACGAGATCAGTCAGTTATTCGAGCTCACTTCGTGGAAGGCAGTCAGTGACTGTGGCTTGTCCAGGAACTGGTTGACATCCTCCTCCGCTCCTCCATCCAACAGAAGCTTAAACTGATCGTAAACACCCAGGTACTTCTGCGGACCCACAGTGTTCCTGGCAGACGAACGAATGGCAGGACAAATAGATCATCTCGATATAATATCATTATATTATATATATATTAATATATTAAATAATTAATTATATATATATATATATATATATNTATATATAATTTCGATAATCCATCGAAATAATTATCTTGTCTATCCTCGATACCTTACATTTCACACGAAAGATGGCAATTTACTTTCCTTCGTCAAACTTCTGAAGCAAAGGCATATAATATAACAAACAGGAAAACTACCACGTGATTACACACGTCACTTCTCTCTGTGTTCTTAATCGTCTGCGAGGTTTCGCAGGTGAACATTAACGTCGTTAAGGGCAGCGGTTTACCAGGTGAACATTAACGTCGTTAGGGGCGGCGGTTTACCTGGTGAACATTAACGTCGTTAGGGGCGGCGGTTTACCTGGTGAACATTAACGTCGAATCATTCTGTCTTGACAGCAATGATTTCTGGAAAAATTATGGTTGAAACCATAAATTTCACTGGCCATGCATCACAATCATATGCTAATAGCCTCGATTCTTATTGCCAGTGTAAGTGTAAGTTTCCACGTGTGCATCTAGGTTGAGCTGTTGCTGTTGCAGGTGGAGAGAGAGCTGTTTAGCGAGGTGAAGGATGAAGCCACGCTTACGCTCAGATCCGTACAAGCCACCGAACCCCTGGTCGCAGAGTTTGTCAACCGCACCATCGACATCTTCACCAGGTAAACCGCCGCCCTTAACGACGTTAATGTTCACCTGCGAAACCGCTGCCCCTAAACCCGATGAGAAACTGAAGAAATTGCCCCTGTTCACAACCTTCCACCTCCCCCCCACCGCTTATTTCGTCCTCTCTCTCTGTCATCCACTTTCTCAGCCCTCCCCTCCCTTACCCTCACCCTTCCCCTTACCCCCTCTCCCTCACCAACCCTCACCCCTTCCTCCCCTCCCTCTTCCTCCCTCCTCCCCTCTCCCTCAGCCCTCACCCCTCCCCTCCCTCAGCGTCAACACCTACCCGCGGCAGACCCTGGCTGCTGTTAAGAACTATGTGGAAGCATCGCAGCACTACAGCCTGGCACTCTGCGGGCGTGGGTCGGCCGACGATGACGTCACCACACGCCTCCAGCTGCACACGCAGCGCGGGCGTCTGCACAAACAGCAGGTCGTCGTAGTCGCCTCGGAACTCGTTACCTGCCTGCAGCACGGAGGAAGACACGCGTCGAAGGTGTTATTATTATTATTATTATTATTATTATTATTATTGTTGTTATTATTATTATTATTGTTATTATTATTATTATTATTAAATATTTATTGAAACAGTGTGTGTGAAATAGGTGTGCGTCCTCTTCCACCTCCACCTTCTCCTCCTCATCCTCCCCTCGCTCCTCCACCACATTCTCCTCCTCCCCCTCATCCTTCCCCTCCACCTCTCCCCCCCACATCCTCCTCCTCTCCTTCTCATCCTCCCCTCGCTCCTCCACCACATTCTCCTCCTCCCCCTCANTTACTGTGGTATGAAGACTAGCACCACCTCGTCCTCTTCCACCTCCACCTCCTCCTTCTCATCCTCCCCTCGCTCCTCCACCACATCCTCCTCCTCCCCCTCATCCTTTCCCTCCACCTCTCCCCCCACATCCACCACCTCTCACTCCTCCTCCCTTCTCCTCCTCATCCTCCTCTCGCTCTGCTACCTGTTCCTCCTCCCCTTCCTTCTCATCCTTCTCTTGCTCCATCCTCTCATTCTCCTTTTCATCGCCATCCAATTCCTCCTCCTCCTCCACCACCATCCACCTCCTCCTAGCCTCTTCCTCCTCCTCTTCCTCCTCCTTCTCCTCCTCGCTNGAGAGAGAGAGAGAGATAAAGGGAGAGAGCGAGGGTGAGGGAACGAGCGAGCAAGGGTGCAATATATAAATTAGAGCGCGCGCGTGTACGCAAGAGAGAGAAATGTGATACTATTATGAGGATACAAATGAGAGAATTTCAGAGAAAAATAGTATCAGTAATGGTCTCATTCATGTACTCCTGGCACTATATCTACATTCTGGCACTTAGCGGGACCGAAGAGGGGAAATAGAGTAGAGGATGGTTCTGAAAGTAAAAGAGATGGAGTAACGAGAGACGTTAGTAGAGATGATGTTAGAGGCGTTACTTCAGCTCATAGGGTCTATGTCCCCCAGGGTACGTACCGGCAGTACCCCGGGAGACATAGACCCTCTCAGCGTTACTTCATCGTACGAGACGCAGGCATTACATTTGGTGCAGGTAAAATCATTTTACTTGCAAACAGTACAACTACACCGTGAGGAACGGAGATTTTCTCTCACCACGCGTAGTAATAAATGAGCCATTATAGCTAAGTATTTCATTATCTATGTATATAATACTAACAAATACACACGCGCTTATTTACGACAGCTAAAAACGTCTATATAAATACACAGTTTCTAAATCGTCTAAATATTATATAAGTTTTCGTCCATGTTCTCCATCTATGATAAGTTAACCTGTCATAAAAACGCTATTATAACAGTGCTCAAACGCCTGTACGTGTGACACTAATGTGTATACGTATGTGTATGTATGCGTGTATGTGTCCGTATTTGCGCATGTGTGCACAAATGTGTGCGTGCGTGTGTGTGGTGCGTGCGTACAAATGGGTGTGTCAGTTTTGATTTTCAATGTTTGAATGTTATTCACTTTTGATTTATGTTATATATATATATATATATGCGTGTGTGTATGCGTGAATTCGTGCGTGGTGCGTGTGTATGTTGTGTGCGTTTGTGTGTGTGTGTGTGTGTGTGCGTGCGTGCGTGCGTGCGTGCGTTCGTTCGTGCGTACGTGCGTGCGTGTGTGTGTGTGTGTGCGTGCGCACGCGTCTGTGTGTGCGTGCGTGCGTCCGTCCGTTTGCGCACGCGTATATATATAT
>NW_014580033.1:0-709 GCF_000485595.1 Priapulus caudatus | reverse complement strand
TTCTCACCTCTCTCACCTCTCTCACCTCTCTCTTACTTTCTTACCTCTCTCACCTCTCTCACCTCTCTCACCTCTCTCTTACTCTCTCACCTCTTTCATTTCTTATCTCTCTTACTTCTCTTACCTCACTTACCTCTCTCACCTCTCTTACCTCTCTTCTCTCTCATCTCTCTCATTTCTCTTACCTCTCTCGCCTCTCTTACCTCACTTACCTCTCTCACCTCTCTCACCTCTCTCATCTCTCTCATCTCTCTCACCTCTCTTACCTCTTTCATCTCTCTCACCTCTCTCACCTCACTTACCTCTCTTACTTTCTCACCTCTCTCACCTCTCTTACCTCTCTCACCTCTCTCACCTCTCTCACCTCTCTCTTACTCNCTTACTCTCTCACCTCTCTTACTCTCTCACCTCTCTCACCTCTCTTACTCTCTCACCTCTCTCATCTCTCTCACCTCTCTCATCTCTCTCACCTCTCTCATCTCTCACCTCTCTCATCGCTCTCACCTCTCTTACTCTCTCACCTCTCTCATCTCTCTCATCTCTCACCTCTCTCATCTCTCACCTCTCTCATCTCTCTCACCTCTCTCATCTCTCTCACCTCTCTCATCTCTCTCACCTCTCTCATCTCTCACCTCTCTCATCTCTCTCACCTCTCTCATTTCTCACCTCTCTCATCTCTCTCACCTCTCTTACTCTCTCACCTCTCTCA
>NW_014580032.1:18004-21793 GCF_000485595.1 Priapulus caudatus | reverse complement strand
TCGCGCTCGGATCACGCTTGACGTATAGGATCGGAAATAGCCGAAGAAAGATTTCTCATGGCAAGTCAAGGCTGACGACGCACCGAGTTCGCCACTCTGGTCAGCATAGGTGTGGTGTCAGGGCGTTTGCCATGTCTGCGAGCAAAGCGATATCTTCTACATCGATTTTTACCAGCCACGTGGCTGTCAGCTCGTCTTCGGTCCCTTCCACTTTTGAACGCTATTCTGGGGTGTCTCGAAGAACTTCTTTGTCAGTCAACGGTCCTGCGAAGTCGGCGGGCCGAAAGCACGTGTGCTTGGTAAAATCCGATCTATGTTATTCTCCTTGCTCGCAGCATCACGCCCTGGGTTCCCCTCTATACCTATATTAGTGTACAGATATAGAAGGCGCTCGAGCGTAGGTCACCATTGACTGCCAAGATAATTTTCTTCGGCCGTTCTTATACGTTCAAAGTGGTACCGGGCGGGCCGACAGAACGTGTGCTTGATAAAATCCCATCTATAATTTTTACTTTGCTCGCAGGATCACGCCGTGGGTTCCCAGTTATGCTAATGTACACGTAAAAGGCGCTCGTACGTCGGTCACCGTTGACTGCCACGAGAATTTTCTTCGGACGTTCTTATGCGTTCAAAGTGGTGCCGGGCGGGCCGACAGAACGTGTGCTTGGTAAAATCCTATCTATAATATTCACTTTGCTCGCAGGATAACGCCCTGTGTTCCCCGCTATGCTATTGTACATGAAAAAGTGGCTCTGACGTCGGCCGCCTTTCACTGCCAAGAGAATTTCCGTCGGCCGTTCTTATACGTTTAAAGTGGAGCCCTGTGGGCCGACAGCACGTGTGCTTAGTAAAATCCGATGTAAAATATTCACTTTGCTTGCAGCATCACGCCCTGTGTTCCCCGCTATGCCCATATTAATAAACAGGAAGATGGCGCTCGTGCGCCGGTCGTCCTTGACTGCCAAGCGAATTTTCTTCGGCCGTTCTTATACGTTCAAAGTGGAGCCAGGCCGGCCGACAGCCCGTATGCTTGGTAAAATCCGATCTATCTCAGCCAGCCATCTATATAATCTTCACTTTGCTCGCAGCATTACGCCCTGGGTTCCCCGCTATGCCTAGTGCCGGATTAACTAACTAGCAAAAGTAGCACATGCTACGCGGGCCCCGCATTTTCAAGGGCCCGCGCTAAATGCTTGCAAGCTATCAATTCCGATTCAGTGATACTGCACTTGCTCTATTACTATAGTACTATACTATACTGCCTTCAACTTTTATGAACGACTGGGTGTTTAAGGCTAGTGATTTTAACCAATTTTCACATTTAATTGTGGTTATTATTTTAACACAGGCTCAGTAATTAATGGGAGTGTGGTATCTATGTGATACATATAGGCCTACGACGCATAAATACGATGGTAATTGAAACTGGAGTCATAGCCGCTGGAAAAAGAACAAAACGAAAATGGAAACGCGCCTTAGCTGAACCATAGATATATACAGGAGTGTATAATAGGGAATCCCTATTATACACTCCTGATATATACAAACACATATAACGGAACATGTGTGTTATCTATGGCCAGGCGCGTAGCTACCATAAGGCAGATACGCAGTTGCGTACACATCATTTCACCAAACATTTTTTTTATTGCAGAGAGAGAGGGGGGTATTTGCTGCAAGGGAAGGCTCAGTTACAAAGGTTCGAACAACGGCTAATGTAAATGAAAAAGACGCTCCGACTTCGCCCGCCGTTGATTGCCAAGATAATGTTCTTCGGCAGTTCTAATACGTTCAAAGTGGAGCCGGGTGGGCCGACAACAAGTGTGCTTTGGTAAAATCCAATGCATGGTATTCACTTTTCTCGTAGCATCGCGCCCTGGGTTCCCCGCTATGCCTATATTATTGTACAGGTTGATGGGGCTCGTGCGTAGGTCACCGCTGACTTCCAAGAAAAAAAATTTCGGCCGTTCTTACACGTTCGAAGTGGAGCCAGGCGGGCCGACAGCATGTGTGCTTGGTAAAATCTTATCGATAATATTCACTTTGCTCGCAGCATCACGCCCTGGGTTCACCGATATGCCCATATTAATGTACAGGAAGATGGCGCTCATGTGTCGGCCACCGTTGACTGCGAAGAGAATTTTCTTCGGCCGTTCTTATACGTTCAAACCGGACCCAGGCGGGCCGACAGCACGTGTGCTTTGTAAAATCCTAGCTATAATATTCTCTTTGCTCGCAGCATCACGCCCTGGGTTCCCCGCTATGCTAATGTACATGTAAAAAGCCCTCGTACGTCGGTCACCGCTGACTGCCAAGAGAATTTTCTTCGGTCGTTCTTATACGTTAACGTGAAGCCATGCGGGCTGACAGCACCTCGGCTTGGTAAACTTCGATGTAAAATATAAACTTTGCTCACAGCATCACACCTGGGTTCCCCGTTATGCTAATGTACACGTAAAAGGCGCTCGTACGTCGGTCACCGTTGACTGTCAAGAGAATTTTTTTCGGCCGTTCTTATACGTTCAGAGTGGAGCCAGGCGGGCCGACAGCCCGTGTGCTTGGTAAAATCCGATCTTTAATATTATCTTTGCTCGCAGCATCACGCCCTGGGTTTCCCGCTATGCACATATTATTCTACATGTAGATGGCGCTCGTGTGTCGGTCACCGTTGACTGCCAAGAAAATGTTCTTCGGCCGTTCTTATACGTTCAAAGTGGAGTCGGGCGGGCCGACAACAGGTGTGCTTGGGAACATCCAATTATTATTCTTCACTTTGCTCGCAGCATCACGCCCTGCATGGGTTCCCCGCTGTGCTATTGTACATTAAAAAGGCGCCCCGACTTCGCCGGCCGTTGACTGCCAAAAGAATGTTCTTCGGCCGTTCTAATACGTTCAAAGTGGAGCCGGACGAGCTGACAGCACGTGTGCTTGGTAAAATTCGATGTAAAATATTCGCTTTGCTCGCAGCATCACGCCCTGTAATCCCCGCTATGCCTATATTAATGTACAGGAAGATGGCGATCGTGCGTCGGTCACCGTTGACTGCCATGAGAATTTTCTTCGGTCGATCTTATACGTTCAACGTGGAGCCACGCGGGCCGAAAGCACGTGTGCTTGGTAAAATCCGATCTATGTTATTCTCCTTGCTCGCAGCATCACGCCCTGGGTTCCCCTCTATACCTATATTAGTGTACAGATATAGAAGGCGCTCGAGCGTAGGTCACCATTGACTGCCAAGATAATTTTCTTCGGCCGTTCTTATACGTTCAAAGTGGTACCGGGCGGGCCGACAGAACGTGTGCTTGATAAAATCCCATCTATAATTTTTACTTTGCTCGCAGGATCACGCCGTGGGTTCCCAGTTATGCTAATGTACACGTAAAAGGCGCTCGTACGTCGGTCACCGTTGACTGCCACGAGAATTTTCTTCGGACGTTCTTATGCGTTCAAAGTGGTGCCGGGCGGGCCGACAGAACGTGTTCTTGATAAAATCCCATCTATAATATTCACTTTGCTCGCAGGATCACGCCGTGGGTTCCCAGTTATGCTAATGTACACGTAAAAGGCGCTCGTACGTCGGTCACCGTTGACTGCCAAGAGAATTTTCTTCTGCCGTTCTTATATACGTTCAGAGTGGAGCCAGGCGGGCCGACAGCCCGTGTGCTTGGTAAAATCCGATCTATGTTATTCTTCTTGCTCGCAGCATCACGCCCTGGGTTCCCCTCTATACCTATATTAGTGTACAGATATAGAAGGCGCTCGAGCGTAGGTCACCATTGACTGCCAAGA
>NW_014580032.1:14348-17590 GCF_000485595.1 Priapulus caudatus | reverse complement strand
GAGAGAGAGAGAGAGAGAGAGAGAGAGAGAGAGAGAGAGAGAGAGAGAGAGAGTGAGAGAGAGTCAGTCAGTCAGACTAAAATGGGTGGCTAGCTACCCCCCTCTGTTGGACTAACAATATTTTTACATCAGATGCATAGGTTAAATTATAATTGAGTGGCAAAGCAGGTTACAACCCTTTTGCAGCTTTTTCACAATTCCAAGGAAGAGTTTTGCTGTCACCCTCATCCCTGCGGTGGTCACCCCTACACGTACATTGAATACTGAACGCGACTTAAACAATGCCGTGATGTGATGTGATGTGCAATGAGTGATGAGTGTGTTTGAGCACACACACGCGCCCACACGCACCCGCACGTGCACGCATACGCTCGCTCGCACGCACGCACGCACGCACACAGAGAGGGGGAGAGCAAAAGAGAGAGTTTAAGAATGTGCGTTAGTTCAACATGTCTTGATAATAAAACGAAAATTACATGATTAGTTATAGTGATCTTTAGTGATCACTGATCACATCTTGTTGCTCATGAAGAGAATAGTTCTACAAAAAAGATCATTGTCGTAGTCAGAATGAAGGCTGTACATTTACTCAAAAGTGCCTCAAATACTATCTCATGCGATCTACATTTTCAAAGTTTTCAAAATTCTCCCAATGTGTGCGTACACATCCATTTCGCCCTAGCTACGCCCCTGATGGCTGAACAGTTAAAACACGCTTCAGGCCCTCAGTCAGCTTGCTGGTCTGTCACGATCCGATAGATTTCAACAACCGTGGACTTTTGGTTACCAACTGCAGTGGAGAACGCTAATTTTCACAACTGAAAAGGAATAAAAATTAATGAACTCCATGGGGATAACCATCAAGGAGCATCATGTGTCGAAACAGATTGAACAATCTCACTCTAATGAGCATTGAACATGAACATCTGCGTGAAATATAGCTACACTAGCTGGGCTACCCGGTGATGCCCGGGATAAAGAAGAAAAGAGCTAGAATTTAGTCTGCCATCACGGCTGTACTGATCTTATTCGGATTTTATAAATCTGTCCCAAGAATTTCACTTCTGTTCAGTTCTGCAGCGCTTCTTGGTACACAACATTCTTGGTCTTGCCATCTTGAGAGAGGATGTAGAGGTTGTCTGGGTTACCCACCCTGGAGCACCCCACATAGAGCTGGCCATGGGAAAACACTGGCTCACTGAGGTTGAGTCCAACCACCTTGAGGGACTGGCCCTGGGCCTTGTTGATGGACATGGCAAAGCTCAGCTTGACTGGAAACTGCAGCCTCTTGAACTCAAATGGCAGGTCTGATGGGATGAGTGGGATCCTTGGGATGAATAAATTTTCGCCCTTGCCCTTGCCTGTCATGATTTTGGCTTCGATGACTCTGGGCATGAGCTGCTTTACTGTGAGCCTTGTGCCGTTGCAGAGCTTTAGAGCATCCAGATTGCGCATTAGCAATATGGGCGCGCCGACATTGAGCACCAAGTTGTGTGGTGGCAGACCTGAGGGCGCCAGGCTGTTGAGAAACTCGGTCGGATAATGCACCACCTGGTCAGGATCAGGAACTGTGTCCATCGACTTGTAGCTTGTTGGGTCGCCAGGCAGTTGCTCCAGCACCTTGGCGTTGATGTCATCCACGGCCAAATTCTTGGGAGCAATGATGGCTTGCTCGCTCAGCCAATCTTGGTCATGAGCTGGGTGATGTCCGCCGCTGCTTTGCCGAATGGCAGCTTGACTTGGCCATCAGCTGTGGTGGTGAGTCTGCCATTGCCGACATCCAGCAGTTGTTGAAAGAAGCGGCCAGCTTCTTCATCGCCGCTGAGCTGCCCCCTCATGTTGGTCTTCAGGCTGTGGCGGTTTACCTTGCTCCAGAGGTAGGACGACTTGATGCAGGCATTGACAGCATCTGCTCTTGTTCCTTTGGCGATGACTGGCAAGGTTTGGCGAAAGTCGCCTGAGAGCAAGACAGTTACACCTCCCATGACGTTTGTGTTGTGCCGAAGGTCTTGTAGGGTTTTGTCGAGTGCTTCAAAGGCGCCTTTGTGGCTGATGGTTGCCTCGTCCCAGATGATGAGCTTGCACTCTTGTCAAATTTTCAGCCAAAAAGTGGCCAAAAATCATATTTACCTACAAATGGACGAAATTTATGTCGTAGCTAGGAGATTTCCCGCATCATCAACAATTAAATTTGTGCATGCTAAAATCTAGAAAATGTAACTTGTAGTTTTGTTACTCTTGACACTTGAAATTGATACCTACATGTAAGTAATACTATTAATTTAATATTACTGAAATGTCAGACATATTTGTCGTATTATCTCAGGGGCGGATTCAGACCGTTTTTGCCGTATTGTGAAATACGGTCTAGATTTCAAAGTGCCCTTCAAAATTTTGCGCTAAAAAATACAGAAAACAATTTGATGGAATTTGGATATATTCTTTATTTGTTTTCTTTTTCTTCTGATTCATTGACAGGACTTGAAGGAAATCAAAATTTTACATGGTAACAAAACTAGCTTTGATATCTGAAAAAGAAGGGAAGTGCTTGAATCATTCTGCATTATAATTGCTGGTATGCAAAGCGCAGGCAAAAAGCAGAAATAAAATTTAATATGGATTTTAGCTATTGCTGCTTGACTAAATGTGTGCTCAAATGGTGCTCATTTTTGTGCCCAGGGACCCTTGAAATTTTGAAATTTCCTGGGGGAGGCCCCCAGACACCCCGCCATATGTGCTTCCGCGCCTAACGGCGCCCACTGTAGGGTGGTGTGCCCTTTTTGGAGGATGTGCCCTTAAAATCTGGAAAAATACTGTCTAGCTTCAGCCCTGGATCCGCCCCTGTATCTGGCTGTGTATAGCAAAAGAAAAAAATTAACTAGGGGCTTATATTAATTTAATGTGCAAGTAAAAAATTCATGTTTTAATATTTGTGTATTTTTTTTAACTTAGGGTCCCTTTATAACATATGATAGGCCTACATGCCCCGCACTAGCTTAATCCGGCCCTGTGTTTTGTTATTATTAGTTTCCTATCAATAGACCCCTCAGTGACATGGTGACATCAGGTGTGAATGTCTACTGTTGTGCGGTGTGCGTCTCTTTTTTCCGTACCGCAAATGCGCAAACGTCCTACACGGGTTCCTCTGATTGGCTGCTTTGATTTGCTTTGACGCAACAAACCTTCAAAACAAGAGAACAAACGCTCATTTGTAAATATTTGTTTTACTTCATCATCAGTAG
>NW_014580032.1:9811-12098 GCF_000485595.1 Priapulus caudatus | reverse complement strand
TGTTCCAGTAGTCTGAAACCACCGTGTGCCCTTTTTAAGGGCCGCCCACCCATTCTTCCCAGAACATTTGATTTACTACATTTGCCATTTTAAGTAAAGAGGAATGGTAGTTGTTATATTCTCCAACGGGCCGTTTCCAAGACTTTACGGATTTTATGTCCTTTTGACTTTTGTTGGCTAATGTTTTCGCTATTTTAAATTATTTCATATCTGGTTACTTGTTTCTTGAGCTGCACAATCATTTTTAAAAGACTTTCTGGATGTGGATATATAAATTTAAAAGCAAATCATGTTTGTAACGGCCCTAAGTGCATGCCATTATTAGACGCTACTACTACACGTTATGCTTGACACTATAAATTATTGCACGCGGCTTATATTTATGACACTCCTGACGCTGAGGGAGTGCAACAAACAGTTCTATGAATTGGAAATGGAGGAAGAAAAACTGGAACGGTTGTTTTCATGCCTATGCTGCTGATGGCAATCATTTACACACAACCGGCATTAAGGCTCCCCAGGACAATTACCCACCAGGACAATTACCCACCCGGACAATTACCCACCAGGACAATTACCCCCACCCCCGGACGATTACCCTAGCCCACCCCCACACACACACCGTACAGTAATGATGATTCATCTAACGGACCAACTTCATGATTTCATAATTTCAACTTCAACATTCGCTGATACTGCCGATATCGATACTGCAAGTATCGGCCTTCACCTGCACATCAGCAGTGGGAGCGAAGCGCAGCCACCAATGCACACGTACATGTCTAGACATTTTCTGGGTCGCAATGAATAACCGTAACAGGGCCGTAGTGGCCTCCCAAAAAGTGCCACTGTCGAAATATGCAGCCAATGCGGGGGGTCTGGAGGTACCAGAAAAATTTTGAAATGTAGAGCCTGGAAATGGCATTTCTTGCATGTTCAGCCTATATGTTGAAAGCAACCAATTCTGATCATTTTAAAAGGTCAATTTGTAAATTTCAAAGAGGAATGTAGCTAAAGCTGATGTTTTGACTAAAGTATCTAAAATATATATTATAAGTATGATAACTAATATAATATTATTTACAAAATTGTATATACTATCAGTATATAATTATGAAAAATAAGCCTATTTTCAATCTGCATTTATACTTTCACTATGTACATCTGTATGTTTTGAAATTTGAATTTGAATATGCACATTGTCATATTAAATACACATTCCAGAATTGTTTTTTTCAAAATAGTGCCACGGCAGTGCCGTGCTGCCGTGGCGGCCACTACGGCCCTGCGAGTAATCACATTTATTTTACGTGCTCGCCACGCGCCTGGCAGTCGCCGCGTCGCGTTATTCTTGTAGTGTTGTTCTTGTTATTCTTCAAGTAAATTTATTGTTATTAAGGTGATACGCGCTATTGCAAATTCGCGTAATGCAAACTCGCGTAAATTAAGAAACAGCAGCGACGCGACACCCACTTAATTCCCTTTCCGTACATTAAGTAATACTTTGCCTACGCGACAGCTAGTGCTGGCGATACTCGCGCGAGCGTCGCTCCCCGCGCCTAATCGCTCGCATGCTGAGTCCATCTGTGCATCCTCACGCTCGCGTATCCTACCATAGGCGTTCGATTAATCGATTGTCTGAAATTGCAGTCTGCTCCCCTCGAGCGGTTGTTAAAATTCGTAATTTATTGAATACAACATTAGATGTATATATTGCAATATAATGGAAAAATTATGTGTTTTCAGTTTTCATAATGTACATTATCACTACCTGTATCACATAAAAACTAAAAATCTTGTATAAATTCAGAGATGCAATGTGAAAACAATGATTTAAAACCTCATATTAGACAATTCAGTTATGATTTAGAAACTTTATTCACAATTTTATTCATTACACAAGCATTCAGAATGACCATTGTTTCATTTTTGGCCGCACTGTCTAAATTATTGTTATAACTATTCTAGTGAAGAAGGTATGTACATATGGAAATATACAGTACTTCCACAGTGGCAGATTACATGACCTTTAAAAGCAATTTTATATATCACGCTGTGAAAATTGACAATTAAGTACGTATATTTTTTTTGCAGTAAACTAGTGATGTATTTGCCATGTGGTCAAATTGCTGATAAATATCATCAATCCTACTAAAATATAAGCTAGGAAAAAATGCAGATAGATGACCTTATAATTAATGCGTCAAATTGCACCATTTTGCATCAAAATAAAAAGAAGTTTTTCGGGGGGCATGCCCCCCCCCCACTTCACACAAGTATTAACACT
>NW_014580032.1:7603-9074 GCF_000485595.1 Priapulus caudatus | reverse complement strand
GATAACCAATAGATAACCAATAGATAACCAATAGATAACCAAATAGTTATCTATCTATTTCTATGATTGCGTCAAAGCAAATCAAAGCAGCCAATCAGAGGAACCCGTGTAGGACGTTTGCGCATTTGCGGTACGGAAAAAATAGACGCGTCCGGGTGGATTGAGAAGGGCAAACGGACGTTTGAAACACCATTATCCGTGTCAATCAAAGCGAGAAGCAGCGGAAACCAGATACTCGTCACACCCGTTTAGCTAGTTAGAAACTTGTTCGCGCCCGTACAAACATTTCGCGCTCGCCTATTGGTGGGAGTGAAGGTCGGTACAATCCTCATTTGATGTATAAATAGGGCCTTGTAAAGTTTAGGGATACACTGTCGTCCTTTTTAGTCGCCGTATACATTCTGTCAGCAATATGTCTGGTCGTGGTAAGGGAGGAAAGGTGAGAGCAAAGGGAAAGAGCAGAAGCAGTCGCGCTGGACTGCAGTTCCCTGTTGGACGTATCCATCGTCTGCTTCGTAAGGGCAACTATGCCGAGAGGGTTGGCGCTGGAGCTCCCGTCTACCTGGCTGCCGTCGTTGAGTACCTAACCGCTGAGGTGCTCGAGTTGGCCGGTAACGCTGCTCGCGACAACAAGAAGTCAAGAATTATCCCACGTCATCTGCAGCTGGCCATCCGCAACGACGAGGAGTTGAACAAGCTGCTCTCCGGAGTCACCATCAGCCAGGGAGGTGTCCTGCCCAACATCCAGGCTGTCCTGCTGCCAAAGAAGTCTGCCAAGGCCCATTAAATGGGAATCAGCGCCTGTACCAGTGAAACCAACCGGCCCTTTTCAGGGCCACCATTTCTTCCCAGAAATGATTTACTACATTTGCAATTTAGTAAGAGAATGGTATGTTATATTCTCAACGGGCCGTTCCAAGACTACGAATTTTATTCCTTTTGACTTTTGTTGCTAATGTTTCGCTAAAATTATCATATCTGGTTACTGTTTCTTGCACAATCATTTTAAAAGCTTTCATAGTGATAATAAATTAACAAATCATTTGAACGGCCCAAGTGCATGCCATATAGGCTACTACATACACGTTATGCTGACACCATAAATCATTGCACGCTATATTATGACACTCCTGACGCTATGGATGCACAAACAGTTCTATGAATTGGAAATGGGAAAAACTGGAACGCATGCCTATGCTGCTATGCACATATTACCCACCCGGACAATTACCCACCAGGACAATTACCCACTAGGACAACTACCCCCCAGACAATTACCCACCCGGACAATTACCCACCAGGACAATTACCCACTAGGACAACTACCCCCGGACAATTACCCACCCGGACAATTACCCACCAGGACAATTACCCACTAGGACAACTACCCCCGGACAATTACCCACCCGGACAATTACCCACCAGGACAATTACCCACCAGGACAATTGCCCCCACCCTCGGACAATTACC
>NW_014580032.1:0-5610 GCF_000485595.1 Priapulus caudatus | reverse complement strand
CGGGCTATAGTACTAGAGCTAGTACGCACACAGCAATTGTTTATCCGTGTCACACTCTGATGGTGTAGCAAGTAATCCTATCATTGATGTATATATCGCGATGGTAAAATCTTCGCAGCTAGAAATAGCAGCTGAACATTATATAAAAGAACACAATCATATACTATGATAATATTTTGGCGGCCAGGGAATATATAGAGATTAATACAAGGGTCATATTGCATATCGATTATATTTTATATTGTCTCTCTTGTTGCGCGCACGTACATGTGCGTGTGTGTGGTGTGCGTGTTGTACCCAAACTTGGAATCTTGCACAATCTTACGACTTGGATCTTGCAAGATCGTGCTGCCCAAACTGTGGATTTCCCATTTTGGCTAACCAATTTCAATATTATGTTGCGAATTTTAATTAATATGCCCTTTCAATAATAAAATGATAGCAAATAAACAAATTCTATTTACTGCCGAAGTCTCACTGTTTATTCTCTCTCTATTACCTTTTATTAGCAATAATTTCCCGTAAATGCCGTTCAAACGCTTCACTGCAAAACGCAACACACAATCTCACCACACGAAGGCCACTGTGCACAAACTCACGGAAACGCAATACGAAGTTTTGTGAAGAAGTTACTGCCTGTTAGTGGATATGCTTGTGCACGACAGAAAACAAACTGCCATATTTGCATCACTCTTGAAACGAATTACAGGCCATGTGTTTTATTTACATTATTGCATCGAGTACGTCAGACCATTCTTCAATTATCGCTTCAAATTAGTAACTGCATCTCGCCAAAACAGCTGATGTGTTAGTGTTACGATTATGAGTAATGTCGCAGTTAAGAACCAAAATATAGATGAGTACGCTTGATATAATTTTCTGTCTATATATCCTTGGTAACTTTATTCTTAAATTTAAAACTTATTTGCCAATTATCTAAATAAATGAAATAAATATACGCTGAAACGACCTCATAAATTTGGGAGAAAATGCTCAAAGGTGTTCCTGGAGAGCTGAGTTGTCCCATCGTACTGCTTACGATGTGACTGTCCCTTCTCGCATGTTTATGATTAGTTTTAACAGGTTTCTTACGATATGGCGCAGCTAAATCAAGCTATAGACGAATACGTCATTCCTGAACGCGGCTGTCAATAAGTGCAATTTAATGAAATGGCATGAAATGTACTTTGGTTTTTCTAAAATAGCTTGGGGTAGCACGTGCTACCGGCAGCCTACACGGTAGCCGCCCAACAGATGACGATGTCTGATAACCCACGATACGGCGGGTATGAGCAATGGGCAGTGCAGTGGAAAGGGCGGGAAAACTTAGATCGAATAACATTTAATGTATTTTACAACAACAGGCATGAATATATATAATTAATGTGGTGGCTGGTGGCCTGCCTAAGTAATGCGTTGGCAACTGATATAACAAACAGAACGTGAGAAGCGATACCGCCTGTTGTGCACACTGGCGTAGCTAAGGGGGGGCACAAGGAGGCCATGGCCCCCCCTGTTGATTGGCAAACAAAACAAACAAAAAATTTTCCTTGCCTCTCACGCGTCTTCACAGGACTGGCCACAATTCCTGTTACTTCTGCATCTGCTGAACGAACATTCTCTAAAATGAGCATTGTCAAGTCTAAACTTCGTTCTACAATGACCCAGCCACGATTCTCTGCCCTCATTCTCCTTTTCGTTGAACAGGAGTTAGTGAATGACATTAATGTCAACGAAATTTTTCTCAAAATGTTCTTGTGCAAAAAATCGAACGAGTGACTTTGGATTTGAGAATTTCTGCGCAACAAAAACTATGACTAAATAAAAGGAGATAATTCTTCTTTGCTCAGAAATTTCGTGTTTGTTGCAAGTGGATTTGATTGAATTTTATGGTTCTGAAGCTCTTTATTGACAGAAGAAAAGAAAATGGAAATGCTTATGTGAATTAACTTGATATATTCTGAACTTATAGCACGGCCATTTTTGGCATCCCACCTCGGTTTTATTTCAAAATCCGAGTTTTCAAATCCACTATTTATACGCTAACGTGTTGTCTATCAGGGAGGCAAGAAGCAAGGTTCTTTCATGGTAAATTTTCCTTTTTATTTTAAATAAGGCGGCTATTTTGGCAGCCTACCGTTTGTTTTATTCTGAAAAATCAAATTTCAATATGGTTTTTCGTTCTTTCATCAGAGGAATAGCAAAAATCATTTTTTATAAAGCGAACAAATGTTTAAATGTGATCTTTAACGCATATTCGTATTCTAAACGATGTAAATCTTTTGTAATTTAAATAAAATTGCATGTTTAATTCAGTGCAGTTCCAGACACATCTACCTGTTTTTCCCCGTAAGATCTTAATTTCGATTTGTCAAATTCAATTACGCCCCTGCTCGTTTTTCAAAAAAACTAATTTTCTTTAACCTTTTTATATGAGCGAACTTTGAAACAGTTTTACTGACGGAAAATGCAACATTTGCATGGTACTGATTTTTTCCGCTAACAAGAACAAATCAGAACTAATTCCAATATTGCCGTCATGTGCTTGAACATGAGACAAGGCGTAGCTCAGGGGGGGGCACAAGAGGCCAAGACCCCGCCTCTTTTGATTCGAGAAGTACAGAAAATTAAGAGAGAAAGGGACCTTAATGGGATTGGTCTATACCACTGATTACTAACATCACACTATATAAATAAAATGAAATTCGCCAAAATGCCATTTTTGATGCCACAATATTTTCAAAAAATTACCCTAGCTGTGGAGGGGAAACACCCTCCCCACCGTTGAGAAATTGCTCAATCGCTCCTCTTTCTTCCCGTCCCTGAAAACACTGCCGTCGTACAACACCCATTTTCACTGGTCTAATCTAAGGGTCCCACAAACTGGTCGTGTGGTAACCTCAGAGCTTCCGGCGCCACAGCCAAGGGCCAATCGTCCACGTTGATCGCATCGGAGTGGAAAAAATAAAAAGCGAGAGGGGGTTATAAGGGAATTAGCATAGTGCCACTTCTTATATAAGTTTACTCCTAATACTGAATTTTTAGTGTGCAGAAAATGCCATTTTCATGCACGAGATTTTTAAAAATTCTCCCCTACCGGGGAGGGGGGATACCCCTCCATCACCCTACCCCGCCTCCGGTGCTTCGCTCCCCGCCTGGCCCCCCTGTTTCCAATTGCTGGGGCCTACGCCACTCGCAGACCATGAATGTTGCAATGAATCTGCGTGATGATAACTCTCCGTTGATCTTGCAGTCCTTGTAGTATTTACTGCTCAACTTAGGTGGTGAGGGATGAGAGATAGACGAGGGAAGCAAGAGAGAGAAGATAGAGAGAGAGAGAGAGAGAAGAGAAGAGAGAAGAGAGGTGGGAGGGAGAAGAAAGAGAGAGCAAGAGAGAGATGATTAGAGATAGAGTAGGAGAGAGAGAGAGGAGAGAGAGAGAGAGAGAGAGAGACGAGAGAGCGGAGAGCGAGAGAGAGAGAGGTGGGCAGGGAGAGAGATAGAGAGGGAGCAGAGAGAGAGAGATTAGAAGAGATGGAGAGAGAGCGAGAGAGAGAGAGCGAAGAGAGAGAGAGAGAGCGAGAGAGATGAGAGAGAGAGCAGCGGGAGGGGGGTGGCGGACGCACGGGATCCAATATCGTAAAAGCTTAGGCTGCGGCATGCTCCGCTTAACTGGCTCGAGTCAGTCAGTGCCTGACCCAGCCGTTCGTAACCTTAATACTAGTGACTCACTCACTGACACCCTGCATCTCTGGCACCTCGCAGCCGGTGATCTCTATCACCGTTTCCTATGAACTGTGTGCAGCGCGTTTACACTTGACGACTTGCGAGTTTGCGGCGAAAACTCGATCGAGCGGTCAGCGTCGCCGCGAACGTACGCGTGGGGCGTTGATCATAGGGGTTTAGGGTATATATACTATATTATATTATTATAGCCACCTACCCTATATTATATCAATATATATATAATTACCGTTGTGCTACCACGCACGCGTGTACGTGGTGTCTGTGTCGGGGTAGGCGGGTTAAGCGTTAGGGTAGGTCTAGGGGAGGGTATATACCTCAACTATACTATATATATATATATACTTAGGGTTACGGCGTCATACTATATCTATATTAGCCGCGTTAGGGATATATATTATGATACCCTCACCTAACCCCTACCCTAACCCTAACCCCTACCCTAGACCACACACACACCACGTACACGCCGTGCGTGCACGTAACACAGCAATGCGCTGCACATACACGCGTGCGTGCACTTACACGACCATGCCGTTCGCGCGTACACAGCAATGAGGCGCATACACGCATCGCGTCAGCGCATTAACACGCGTGCTCGTTGCGCACTACCGCGTGCGTTCGCACGTACACGCATCGCTGCGCGTACACTCATGCTGCGCGTGACACGCATGGCGCGCACTGGGTCTAACACGCGGTGCGTGCACATTACACGCGTGCGTGCACATACACGCAGTACCACGCACATACACATGCCACGCATGCGGTCATTGTGCAGTGCTGTGCACCGGCAGATCACACTCACGGTGCACCTATTTGTAACCAAAGGCCGCGGTACACGCTCCGCGTGTATGTACAACGCATGGCGCCGTGCACATAAAGGTGTAGCTCGGCTGCACGATCTTGGACAAATCCCAATGCTTCTCGTAGCAAACACGCTGGCATGCCTGACTGCTGTGAACTCGTGCACGAGTCTTGCGCCGTAGCGTGCGGACCCTCGCTTTTTATGCCACAGAGAGTCCGTGTTATGCTTCCTTGCCTGAGCCCGCAGTAGTTGTTATTAACAATCATCTGTGAGTTTCTTCTGTACGGAGGGCGGAGATGTGCCTATCGTCGTCATCGTAGTTGTGTAGGTTGGTTGTTTGGTGTTGTTGTGTTTGTTTGGTTCTGGCCTGTTGCTTGGGCTGTGGCGGGCGGCGAACGGAGGAGGGGAGAATCAGGGAAGACAGAGGCAAGGATGGTTGGGGATGCGCGGAATTGCCGGATTCAGCGGATTGGGATTTAGAGACTGGGTGCGGAGCAAATGATTATTGGTTTAAGATTTTACGGTTGCATAAAACTCCTTCCTCCGAGTCGGTGTTTATCCTCTCTAGAAGTTTGTGTACGCGGTGGGTACTGGTCCATGTATACAATGGGTAGCCATAATTGTTATACAAATGTTATCACGGTCCATTGTTATTATCAATGTTATCACGATTCTTATAGACAGTGTTTACGACAAGTTTCTTACAGCATGGGCACCGGACGATTGCGTTATACAATGTACGTTATACAATCGAGATCATGCACTGGCGTAGCTAAGGGGGCACAAGGGCCATGGCCCCCCGCTGTTGATTGGTGCAAACAAAACAAAACAAAAAATTTTCTTTGCCTCTTCAACGTGGCGTTCCTTCAACAGACTGGCCACAATTCCTTGTTACTTCTTTGCAATCTGCTGAACGAACATTCTCTAAAATGAGAATTGTCAAGTCTAAGACTCGTTCTAAGAACTAACAATGGACCCAGCCACGATTCTCCTGCTCTCATTCTGCACTTTTCGTTGAACAGGGAGTTTAAGTGAAGTGACATTAAATCTGTCAACGAAAT
>NW_014580031.1:28618-31304 GCF_000485595.1 Priapulus caudatus | reverse complement strand
GTAGAGAGAGAGAGAGAGTAGAGTAGAGAGAGGGATTAGAGGTAGAGAGAGAGATAAAGGTAGAGAGAGGATAGAGAAGAGAGAAGAGAGACACATGAGAGAGAGAGGAGCGAGAGCGAAGAAGGAAAGAGAGAGAGAGGGAGGGAGAGCGAGGAGAGCGAGAGAGGGATAGGGAGAGAGGATAGGGAGAGAGAGAGAAGAGAGGGAGAAGAGAGAGACCGACGCGCGAGAGACGAGGAGCGCCGCCGAGAGGGGAGAGAGGGGAGAGAAGAAATGAGAGAGAGAGAGAGAGAGAGAGAGGGGGGAAGAGAGGAGAAAGAGAGAGGGATAGAAGAGAAGAGAGAGGAGCAGAGAGAGAAGAGAGAGGTAGAGAGGAGAGCGGAGAGAGAGAGAGAGCGAGGCGAGAGGGGAGACGAGAGAAGAAGGCTAGAGAGGAGGAGAGAGGGAGGAGGAGAGAGAGAGAGAGAGCGCTGGAGAGAGAGAGAGAGATGAGACGAGAGAGAGAGGAGAGGGAGAGCGCGCGAGAGAGGGGACAGAGAGAGAGAGAAGGAGAGGGAGAAGAGAAACGAGAGAAGGAAGAGAAGAGAGAGAGAGAGAAGAGGCAGAGAGGATAGAGACGAGAGCGAGGAGGAGAGAATGAGATCTCGAGAGAGAGAGAGAGGGAGGAGACGAGAGAGAGCGCGAGGAGAGGAGAGAGAGAAGAGAGAGAGAGAGAGGAGAGAGAGGGATAGAGAGCGAGAGCGAGAGAGAGAGAGAGAGAGAGCGACGCAGAGACGAGCAGAGAGGATAGAGATCGGAGAGCGAGGAGAGCAGGGAGAGAGACGCGACCTCGAAGAGAAGAGAGAGAGAGAGAGAAGGGAGACGTCGGCCTACGGCTCGCTTTGTGCTGCTACGTCAGATAGCGGTTCCTACACTGCCCGTGTATAGGGACTAACGTATCAGTTCCCACACAGGCCATACACGCCCGCCAGCTGTGCACAGCTGCAACCGACAGCTGGGTTGAACTCACTCTACAAGAAGCCTGGGGTCGATGCTTGCCTCCCCACAGCCCGTCGCTGGTAATATCCAAGTGCGCACCCCATACGAACGGATCCAACAATCTGCAACCACATATACAACCCCATTGGAATCTGCAACTCAACATTACGATACACCTACACACATATGCGAGAAAAACCTTTCAACCAAATGCGTACAACTCAGTACAATAACTTAATGCATCCGGTAATATATCTATAGTTATAGTGCTATTAATATATATATATATATACTATGTATCTACTGTATATTATATAGTATTATTATATATATATATATATATATATATGTATATGTATATGTATATATATATATATACATATAATATACATAGATACATGTATATATGTGTATTATATGTATTGATCTATATTATTGTACCTTATTGCATCCCTTTATTATTGTATTGTGGGTGCCCACGCTGAGGTGATCAATGCAACCACTAGATGGCGCCACGAGCGCGTCTCCTCCATCGTCGCTACGATACGTGGGTAGTAGACCTGACGCGTCGTTAGCAACCCTAGATACTCTCACAGATGAAGTCTGGTTAGCGTTTCTATTCCCGAGAGAGAGAGCGGTGCCGATGCAAACGCGTCCTAAGTCGTATCAAATCGGGTTTCATATACACGGATCAAAGCGGTAGCGCCAGTTTAACCGCGCTCTGGGTTTTTTTGTCTTCAATGGCATTGCCACATGACGTACATATGCACGCACGCAGTAAAGTGAACGCATGCGGTGTTCACACGGCCTAACCACCGCACACGAGCACACACAAGCTGTAATGCATTCTCGTTTATAGATATTAGAAGCGCGGCTGGCTCACTAACAAGCACAGCAATGATGGAGAGAGGGGAACGATCGAGGGATGACGAATCACAGAGAGAGAAGGGGAGTGAGTGAACGACAGTGAACGTGGGAGAGCGAGGGAGAGTGCGGGAGAGAGAGAGAGAGAGAGCGAGAGAGAATGAAAATGAAATGAAATGTGTGTGTGTGTGTGTGTGTGTGTGTGTGTGTGTGTGTGTGTGTGTGTGTGTGTGTGTGTGTGTGTGTGTGTGNAATAGCAGCGGCAGCAGCAGCGGCAGCAGCAGCGGCAGCAGCAGCGGCAGCAGCAGCGGCAGCAGCAGCGGCAGCAGCAGCATAAGCCGTAGCGGCAGCAGCAGCGGCAGGCCTGATTTGATTGAGGGAGAAGCGTAGATGTCTTAGCGCTGAGCGGCAGCTGCAAACGGCAATTTGTCGGTCGCGTTGATCTCCACCGCATCGGACGCGCGTGTTTGTTTTAGCGAGCGCGAGCGTTACTGCTGTCCTCCGCCATTCCATCATGAAGCCATCATCATCGTCATCATCATCATCATCATCATCATCGTCGTCGTCGTCATCATCATCGTCGTCGTCGTCGTCGTCGTCCCATGGCTTTCCCTCTCTCATCCCACCGTGAAGCCACCATCATCATCATCATCATCATCATCATCATCATCATCGTCGTCGTCGTCGTCATCTTCCCATGGCTTTCCCTTCCTCATTCCATCATGAAGCCACCATCATCGTCATCATCATTATCATCATCATCATCATCATCATCATCGTCATCATCATCATTATCATCATCATCATCATCATCATCATCATTATCATCATCATCATCATCATC
>NW_014580031.1:11715-22092 GCF_000485595.1 Priapulus caudatus | reverse complement strand
ATAAGCAGTAGCACAAAAAGCAGCAGCCGCAGCAGCAGCAGCAGTAACAGCAGCCGCATCAGTAGCAGCAGCAGCAGTAGTAGCAGTAGCAGCAGAAGCAGCAGCCGCAGCAGCAGCAGCAGTAACAGCAGCCGCATCAGTAGCAGCAGCAGCAGTAGTAGCAGTAGCAGCAGAAGCAGCAGCCGCAGCAGCAGCAGCAGTAACAGCAGCCGCATCAGTAGCAGCAGCAGCAGTAGTAGCAGTAGCAGCAGAAGCAGCAGCCGCAGCAGCAGCAGCAGTAACAGCAGCCGCATCAGTAGCAGCAGCAGCAGTAGTAGCAGTAGCAGCAGAAGCAGCAGCCGCCGCAGCAGCAGCAGCAGAAGCAGCAGCAGTAGCAGCAACAGCAACAGTAGCAGTAGCAGCAACAGCAGCAGCAGCAGTAGCAGCCGCAGTAGCAGCCGCAGTAGCAGCAGTAGTAGTAGTAGCAGCAGCAGTATTAGCAGTAGCAGCAGCAGCAGCAGTAGTAGTAGCAGCATCAGGAGCAGCAGCAGTAGTAGTAGCAGCATCAGGAGCAGCAGCAGCAGTAGTAGCAGTAGCAACAGTAGCAACAGTAGCAGCAGCAGCAGCAACAGCAGCAGCAACAGTAGCAGCAGCAGCAGCAGCAGTAGCAGCAGCAGCAGCAGTAGCAGCAGCCGCAGCAGTAGTAGCAGTAGCAGCAGCAGCAGCAGCCGGAGCAGCCGCAGCAGCAGCAACAACAGAAGCAACAACCGCAGTAGCAGCGGCAGCAGCAGCAACAGCCGCAGTAGCAGCAGCAGCAGTATCAGCAGTAGTAGCCGCAGCAGCAGCAGCAGCAGCAGCAACAGCCGCAGTAGCAGCAGCAGCAGTAGCAACAGTAGCAACAGAAGCAGCAGCAGCAACAACAACAACAGCAGCAGCAGCAGCAGTAGCAGCAGTAGCAACAGTATCAGCAGAAGCAGCAGCAGCAGCAACAACAACAACAACAACAACAACAACAACAGCAACAACAACAACAACAACATCAACAACAGCAGCATCATTGGCATAGTTATTATCTTCTCCGCCTTCTCTTCTTCTTTTTGTCTTCATCTTCATGTGTGTGTTTTTTCTCCTTCTTCTTCCTCTACTTCTTCTCTCTTCTTCTTCCTACTGTTTTTCTTGTTTCTTCTTTCCCATTGTCATCCTCCTCGTCGTTGTCGTCAGTAGCTGGGATGCGTGCGTGTTGTTCACCTTATACCCAGACACAATAACAACAAGAGAAATACGTGTATTTTTGGGGTCGTAGTTTCTCGTGGCAGACGTCCGACTTGTATATGGTACGCAAGTTCGCAGGCCTCGTGTTGGCCTCGTCTGCGCTCTTGTATGCCTTGTTTGTTAGCACCCGACCGATCTAATCCTGATCCGTGTAAACCAGACTTCTGAGATCGGTTTGCTTCATATAGTTATCGGGGCTGGCGCAATTTCTACGGAGGTCGTTGTTGTTGCTGCAGCTGCTTCCCGACCAATATTAATACTCGCCGAAAAAATCGTGTGTACAACACAGTGCTGCCCCCTATGGGGAGAAAGTAATTTGGATTGTAGTGCGTGTACGTTGGAATTGCAGCGAGGGAGTACACGCTTGCTGTAGTTGTGTGCGCAATCCGTATTGGGGAGTACAGGAGAAAACAGAGTTGTTTTTTTGTACAGGAGAGAACAGAGTATTTTTGCTTAGATTCAGATTAGTAGTACCATGCTAGATAGATATCTGGAACGTAGGGAGCAAGAGACGTAACAGTAACATATTTGTTATCAATGTATAGCGTCCACCAAGACTGTTAAGTTTAAACGCATTTTATGTGATATAAAACACATTTTAAATCAATTGTAACACGTATTTTTATACAGAAATTACTTCGAGTTTTAGTGAAAACCCTGTAAATGTGCGGATTTAACGAGGCCAAATACGTCGTATCTCTAGAATGCATTGTGTGCGCATGCGACATTTAAACAAGGATTCGCTTTTGTTGCTCGATAGATGGCAGCAGTAGTCTGTATGTATCTGCCTAGAATTTCTTTAGAATCAAGCTGATTTGGTCACGTATGTAAAAGCGTGCACGAGTGCGCGCAGGCGTGTGTGTGTGCGCGCGCGTGCGTGCGTGCGTGCGTGTGTGCGCGCGTGCGTGCGTGCATGCATATTGCTCTACATTGTCTAGCGTCTGTTAGCTCATAACTTTTAACACACGTTCATAAATCTTTTCGCATTTTCTACGGGATTTAATTACGTTTATTCGTTTTTTTTATTGCTGCAGGGATCATTTATTTTATACATTCTAATTAAAACGCGAGTGCAGAACAGAGCTTCCCTGAAACGTGTGGGCGAGCAAGGAAAAACCAGTATGTCCATGAACATTATGTATGCTTATACGCTCAACCTTGTGTTAGCGGACACCTGTGTATAAAGGGCACTGAGGATTTCCATTAAATAACAGCTACATAGTGGAACCTCATAATATCTAGAATATTATATATATATATATATGTAGAATATATATGTCATATATATTATATAGAACGAACAATTATCTATAAAGTAAACGTTTTTCGAGCTCCCCTTAAGTGACCCTCCTATACAGTGTGTATCGTTAATCAACCAACCGACCAGTTCGCATAAGTCTGACGTTTACACTAGTTGACTTCTCGTCTGGCCCGTGTAGGGCTGACTACGTCATCGACCCTGGTCAAACAAGTTCACGAGCAATTACGCACGCGCTGGTGTCACGACCTGTGAACATAATCAGATGCAATTGCGTGTAAATGGAAGCAATTGTTCTTCGTAAGTGGCCGCCGTTTCTGGCCGCTCTGTTGTCCCGCCGGGTCCGGTTTTGTTTTGACGCGCGAGCTGCGGGTTTTCCATACAGGGCGGAACTACTATTCATTCTTTTACTATTCTTAAACGGTCTGTCGGGAATTGAGTTGGTTAGGCTAGACGGGCGAGTGTTGCGTGCATTGTTATGCGTGCCGGCAGTTCGCAACGCGCAAACATTGTCGTAAAACGGAGAGAGTTTTAACGAGAGCGATAACGTCACACGCGAACGCTTTGCGTCGCTAAGCGAATTGGACCGCAGCTAGTTGTAACTAGAAGTTAGTATTGACGAATTTTTGTACCTCTCCGGTATCGCTAACAACAGTGAATGCAGCGGGAAATGTCACTCCGCACATTGTCAGTCTGCTGGCAGCTATATGCTTGACATGGCCGGGAAAAGCTAATGTTGTCGACGTGTATATTTCTGGCGTAACTGGTGTATTCATCAATTTCATACGCAGACGATGAATCGACGCCATTACGCGCGGAAATGCAGCGAGCGTTGAAAGCACATAGATAACAACTAATTCGTAATTTCGCGTAAAATGTTTATGTGCGTTGACGCACAAACGATGACGCTATTGTTAGTGTTCGCATAAATTCATCTCGCCTCATCAAATTACCGAACCATGTATATACTCCGCTCATTATGTCGTTGTTTTTGTTTCGTAAATTGCAATATGCTCGTCATGTGGATCCGCCATGTTTTACTCGTACAAAAAATGAAAAATCCCAAAGTTTTAAGTACTTAGTAAATGTTTGAAACTTAATTCTTATCGGATGTAAACGATCTTATCATAGCGTCATGGAATATGTATGATATTAATATGATTTTTATGTTGGCAGCGCCTGATTTTCATGCCAACTGAAATGTTAATAAGGGAACCAAGGGGCAATAAATGCAATTAGATGGGGAAGGAAGGACAGAAATAAATGGGAAGGAATAAAAACAGGAAAATGGTGGGAAAGGGAGCGAAAAAGAAGCGATGAGAGAAACGGAGAAAAGGAAAGATAGCAGACAAGAGAGAGCGAACACTGAGAAAGCTGAGAATAAGACCGAAGGTAGTGTGGGGTCATCTGCACGCTCATCACGCCATCTAGCGATTAATCCTTCGTCGGGGAACGATAAAAACGGTCGTCGGCGCCGGTGCGTCGCCCCCTCTGCTAATAAACATAAACAAACATCTCAACTCAATGTCATCAACTTGTCAACAAACTAAAAAAAAAAAAAAAAGCAGACGAGACTAACTCAGAGTCGAGGTTAAACGAACACGCACTCCACCGTAGATGATCTGGGAGCAAAGTGCGAACCGAAAATCCGGAAATATCCGAAAATTCGAAAATCCGGAATTATCCGAAAATCCAGAATCATCCGAAAATCCGAAAATCCGGAATTATCCGAAAATCCAAAAATCCGGAATTATCTGTGCGAATCGAGCTGTCGTGTCGTACTGCGTGTCAGACCGAACAGTCGCAGTGTGCAGGGGCGCCGAGGAATGCCGCCGTTGACGCCGTAATGCGTTCATATCCTGTTATACTGATACCCCACGACGGCGTCGTCGTCATAATTACAAAATTATATGGAGCGCTGACTCTTTCCCATCCAGCAGCAGCGTACACGGTCAGTTGGTCAGTCCGATGCGATAATTGATAGGTGCACAGGATGACCGGTGTCCAGCCTCGTCCTGTTTCCCACAGTCCGTGGGTACGCCCAGCTGCCCGTACACGGCCTTGACGCCGGCGTTGTCGTCTGCGTGTGCGACAGCATGTGACAAATACGCGACAGCGCGTTCTCGGAGAAATTTCTTCGGTGGGTAATTGGTCCCCTTGGAAAATAATTACGATCGTATTAGTACTATTACCTTACAATTAAATCGCCGAAAAATTCAGCGATATCCTGCGTGCGTGCCTGTGCGTGCGTGCGTGCGTCTCGTGCGTGCGTGCGTGGTTTTTTATCTTTTTTCTTTTTTTCTTTGTTTTCATTTTTTTCCTTTTATGTTCTTCAGTGCGTGCGTGCGTGCGTGTGTGTGTGTGTGTGTATGGTGTGTGTGTTGCGTGCGTGCGTGCGTTTGTGTGTGTGCTTTGTGTGCCGTGCGCGTGCGTGTGTGTGTGTGTGTGTGTGTGAGTGTGTGTGTGTTGTGTGTGTGTGTTTGTGTGTGTGTGTATTGTGTGTGTATAGGTGCATATTCTGGCATGGCATCGTGTGTGTATGTGATGTGACTGTAGATCCTGCTTGCAATTGTAGCGACGCCGACAGTTATATAGAGTTCATCAGGTCGATGCAGAAAACAGTTGTGCATATATATTTATACGTATATGCTGACACACGCACACGCGCAAACTCACATCGACTCGCATCTCTCTCTTTCTCTCTCTCTCTCTCTCTCTCTCTCTCTCTCTCTCATCTCTCTCTCTCTTCTCGTCTCTCTCTCTCTTCTCTCTCTCTTCTCTATCTTGCCTCTCAGCGCTGCGCGCGCTCTCCTTCTCTCTCTCCTCTCTCTCTCCTCCTCTCTCTCTCTCTGCTCTCTCTCTTCTCTCTCTCTTTCTCTGCTCTCTCTCTTCTCCTCTCTCTCTCTCTCTCCTCTCTCTCTCGTTTCTCTACTCTCTCTCTCTCTCTGTCTGTCTCTCTCTATAAATTCATATATATATATATATATATAGCAATATGTATAGAGATACATGTGCAGAGTTGACATGAAAAACTAACGAATTAATGAAAGTGAATCGAAATTTGAAGTAAAATATTACTGTTCGCTGAAGTTAATGAGATTTCTATATTGTCGCAAAATTTTTCAATATTGTCAATAAATATTTATTCGAAATTGTCAATCATTGTTCAATTGTCGCCATGCCTTCCTGTAAGTTTGTTTTAAATAAATATTCCATTTAAATTAAAAATTACGATTCTCTTTCTAACAATATAACTAACGGTCCAAGGTTTATGGGTTTGTGTGGCGGTTCAGACATACGTCGCATCCGTCCTTCCTCGTCTTGCTTTTTATATCTTATCTATTATATATATATATTATATATATATATATTATAGAGAGAGAGAGAGAGAGAGAAGAGATATATATATATATAATTATAGGCCCTATATTTATATATATATATTATACCGAATGACAGGAACAGCCACAGTTTATAACGGGCAGTCCTACCGCACGCACCCCATGATTTCGGCTCTCTGTCGGCATCCAAACAGTGCGCCTGCATGTATGTATGGACATGTGTGTAATGACGTACGCTGCTCGGGGGGATAAATCACCAGATAGCCCCAGAGTCCAGCCCGACAATGCTGCCCGGTGTGCACTTATGCACCGACAATGTACGGGTGTTGTGTTGTGTGTGTTGTGTGTGTGTGTGTGTGTGTGTGTGTGGCGTGTGTGTGTTGTGTTGCGTGCGTGCGTGCCGTGTGTGTGTGTGTGCCTGCCGCAGGCGCAGGTATCAGCACTGATTGCTTTGTTTCAGTGGATTACGGCGGCTTTGTGTCATGTAAACGGTGTTTAATGGTCGCTGTATAATGGCTGGACGATCGCTCCCCCGTGGCGAACGGACAGGAGCGCAGTGGAGAGCAGAGACTGCAGCAGAAACAGGAGAGCAGTTGTGGGGGGGGGGTGCATGCGCTCCCCGGCGAACCTGAGGCATGTGGGGCTCTGCCCTCTGTAGTGAGAGACACTCACTACATGTTTTCCTCTTCAGCTTGTGTAGGAAACTCGCGAGTTCTCTTCTCTATAGTGCAGCTATTGCACGAGTTCTGAATCTAGTATAGATTCGCTTCACTCACTATACCCGCCGGGACGCCAGTCTGAATGCAGCAGACTGCGACCATCGTTCGTAATGCATGCAGCACTCTGTCTGTCTGTCCCACATTTCTAAACCCGCCACGCAATGCGTTACTAAAGAAATCGTTAGCGAAGCGCGATGGAGTGGAAAGGGAGGCTTTAGCGACTGCTACGGGAATTGAAACTTCCACCGTTGAGATGATAAAATGCTAGTTGAGGAAAATGCGGAATCATCGCCGCTGCGAGCGTTCGCGCTACTCGGCTGCTGATGGCGCGTAATAAATAATAGCGCCGCCTAGCGGAAAATTTGTTAAAGTTTTGAATAGATGGCTGGCGGAGTTTTTTTTCCCGCGCGTTCGCTGGTTAGCATTAAAAGCATTCCACTTACTTTTCGTTTATGTTACGCGGCGTCGTTCGATCGTGGTGCAGAGCGTAATTGAAGCGAATAATACGAATAATAAACAGTTTTGTACCGGCTGGCTTGCGGCAGACTCTCCTTATATTTGTGCATATATATATATATGACGTCACGCAGAAATGCCATTCGGATGATGTGCGGTGCGCATTTCCGGATTTTACGGAATCTATTTCTTGTTGCAAATGGCGACGTGTCTGAATATTTCATGGCGCCGTCGTTGAATAAGCGTTATAACGACTCTGTGTTTTTTCCTCCTACGTCATCTCGTTGGCGTGCATCGCTAGTAGCTATGGTAACGTTAATAGCTATTATGCGAAATGCACTTCCCCGATATAGTCATATAGAGAGAGTGAAAGAGAGTAGAAAGCCTTAATCGTATATCTTTGTTTGAGTTATCTCCCAGTCTCTGCTGCTCCATCCGCCCTTCTCTCTCTCCCTTTATTTTTCTTTCTCTCTTTCTCATCCTCGGCTCTCTCTCTCCATCCCCCCCCCCCCCCCCTCTCATCTCTCTCTCTCCTCAGCTCTCTCCCCTCTGTCTCCTCTCTCTCTCTCTCTCGCCTCTTTCTCTCTTCTCCGGTTCCTCTCTCTTTTTTTCGCTCCCCCCTCTCTCTGCTCTATCTGCTACCGCTCTCTCCTGTCTCCCCTCCCTCCTCTTTCTTTCTCACATCATTCAGCTCTCTCTCTCTCGCTGTCTCTGTGTGTGCCGCGTATGGTTGTGTGTGCGTGTGCGTCGTGTTGTTGTGTGTGCGTGCGTGCGTGCGTGCCGTGCGGTGGTGTGTAATGTCCATCTCTGTTCCAGCCATAGCCATGACGCCTACAACTACAATTTACTAGACACGTCTGTGAAGCACACGGCTATAGGTTAAGCTTGCTAGCTCGCTCCGATCCGTGGATGAACGCGCTGCCCTCTAGTCGGTCGCCATAAACATGAAAATCCCCCGCCCGCCCGGCCATGTTCTGTGAGGCCAACCTCACTGGCGCCGCCGGACCGCCTCTGTGGACACGCATCCACTATTGTGCTACCGGCCATCAAATTGGTCGTTTTGGGCATGCGGTTATCGAGGAAGTGACAGCAGTGTGTGTGGTGTGTGTGTGTGTGCGTGCGCTGAGTGTGTGGTGTGTGTGATGTGTGTGTGAGTCGTGTGTGTGTGTGTGTGTGTGCTTGCGTGGCGGCGCGTGCGTGCGTAGCGTGCGGCAGTGCGTGCGTGCGTGCGTAGCGGTGCGTGTGTGCGCGCGCAGCGTTGCGTGCGTGCGTGGCTGTGCGTGCGTGTGTTGTGTGTGTGTGCGTGCGTGCGTGCGTCGTACGTGCGTGCGTGCGTAGCGTGTGTGGTAGCCGTGGGGTGGAAGCCCCAATTTCGGCCCACCGATCGTTTTCCCATCTGTCCAGGTGGGAAACTCATAAGCATACACCTGTATCAGTGTGGGACCCTGACACTAATTCTCCGGGTGATCGTTTTACTGACTGGCAGGCATTCGGAAACTGTCGCGGGTGTGTGGCTTGTGTCGATCAATCCCCTTGCCTTTCCTTACTTGATGCTCTCCAATAACTCATACACATGGTGACGATGGTGATGATGGTGACGATGACGATGGTGGATGGCGAGTGTACAGGAAGGCTTGTGTTCACTTTCATTGTCTCAAATCAATTAGCTCGTATACTTTAGCATCTTCTGCGGATGCGGACAGGAAACACTTTGAAAAGTGAACTTGATGGTCTAATAAGGGGGGCTGCGATCTTTGGTTCGGGTCGTACTTAGAGCGATGTGAGAGTGTGTGAGATTAGGTATAGTGCGTGGTATTAGATATAGGTATTACGTGTACGTGATAATCGCACGCACGCGCACATACACACACGCACACACGCACCACATACGACGCGACACGCACGCACGCACGCACACAGCCACCACGCGCACGCTTACCGAGCCGCGCCATCACAACTTGCTTTTAACACAAAACACAGAAAACACACGCTTGCGCGCAGCATGAAGGTATTTCGTAACAGTATTTCGCTGAACAGCGCATGCCTCCACAGAGGGAGAGGGAGAGGGGGAGATGCTGCACCCTGGCATCAGCGGGTGGGGGTTGCAGCGACACGCAACCTTGCAGCACCCCGGGTGCAGCTATTTCCTTGTCCTGCCTTCCGCGTGCCTCTCCTCTCTCTCTCTTTCTCTCTCCTACACGTCTTCGGGCGCCGCGTGCATCCTCATCTCTTTGCTCATCCTCTTCTGCTCTCTCTCATCACTCCCCTCTCTTCATCTCTCTTCCCTCTCTCTTTCTTTTATCGCCCCGCCTTTCGCTCTATCTTATCTCTCCTCTCTCTTTCCTCTCTCATCTCCTCTCTCCTCTCTCGTCTGCTCACCGTCTCTTCTCACTTCTCTCGTCTCTCTCGTCTCTCGTCCCTTCTCTCTCTCTTCCTCACACCCCCTTTCTCTGTACGTGTCCAGCCTCACGCGCAGCACTTTATCCGCTAGATTGCGCGAGCGAATGCCGCGCACGAGCATCAGCAATTTCAACCCACAGCAGCTGGAGCTAAACTCCCTCTCGCCGCTCAGGGAGACCAATATAGGACCAATTAACGACGCCAGCGCTTTGTCCGCGAGCGCGATCGTTGGTGAAACAGTCATCAGCTTAGCCGCACTGAGTCGCAGCGGGGAGGCTGAGGAGTGAAGGATGAGGAGGAGGAGGAGGATGAGGAGGAGGAGGAGGGGGATGAGCCATGGGATGGACAATTGACGGGAATTGTAACGGGGCAGCGATTAGGAGGAAGGGGGGGGGCGATTAAGGAGAAGCCGGAGAGAAGGGGGGAGCGGATAGAGAGAGAGGGTTGGGAGAGATGAAGAGCGTGGCTAAGACAAGCGGTATTCAGCGCTGGCATAATGTTTTGCCACTTTGTGGATGCGATGAGCGTTGCAGGGGGTCTGCCTCCCAGCAAGCACGCAGATCTCCGCGCTCTCTCTCTCTGTCTATCTGCCTGCCGTTAACTTCATTTCTCTCATTCCCTCTCTCACCCCATCTCTCTCTCTCTCNCTTTCTCTCTCTCTCTCTCTCTCTCTCTCTCTCTCTCTCTCTCTCTCTCTCTCTCTCTCTCTCTCTCTCTCTCTCTCTCTCTCTCTCTCTCTCTCTCTCTCTCTCTCTCTCTCTCTCTCTCTCTCTCTCTCTCTCTCTCTCTTCCTCACCCTTTCTCTGTATGTGTCAGCCTCACGCGCAGCACTTATTCCGCTAGATTGGCGGCGAATGCCGCGCACGAGCATCAGCAATCAACCACACAGCTGGAGCTTAACCCTCTCGCCGCTCAGGGAGACCAATATAGGACCAATTAACGACGCCAGCGC
>NW_014580031.1:5040-10268 GCF_000485595.1 Priapulus caudatus | reverse complement strand
ATATTATTATCATCATCATCATTATTATTCGTGTGTTCTATATAGTTATATATGTATATGCATATATATAGTTCTGTACGCACACACATGGTTTATAGATATAAGTGACGGCACACGCACTACAACTGCTGATGTGTCCTCAAATGTCCAGCAGTTAATTTTAGAACGACAGGCGTCTGCGCTGTGCTATATTCACCATCTTCCCGAGTGCAAGAACGGAAGTCCGCCCCATCACCGCGTTAAACTGCGTGCGCACTTATTTAAAAGCTGCAACATTTTGTCAAAACAGCCATCTGCATGAATAGAGTGCGCTTGCCTTTTTTTTACGGTGGCCGTAAATTTCCGCACGTGCCTAGTAACAAGGCAAACAGACGAAAACCTGCGGAATGCGGCGGGGGATGATAGCAGTCTGGGGGGACGGGGTGGGGGGGAGCCTTTGTGCGGTGTGTAATTGGCTGCGCGCACGGTGAAAGAACTATTTCCTGAAGCGATGGTTTCTCCCGTTTAGCAGATGTGGATGTGGAGTTTATGTGTTGCTACTAGCTGTGGGAGATTAAAGTGTAGTTGGTTGCCGCGTTTACGGCTCGCTTAAAAATTTTCATTCGTTTATCAATGATTCGCGGTTTTGCGCTCTCGCACAGTGCTGCCACCGCCTGGACCGCGGTTAAATTTAATCAGCTGTGAGCGTGCTCTCTCTCTCTCTCACACACTCTCTCTCTCTCTCTCTCTCTCTCTCTCTCTCTCTCTCTCTCTCTCTCNGCGCGCGCGCGCACGCACGCACACACGCACAAACACGATGGAATGTTTGCGTAGCGCGGGCCGGGTCTTTGTAGGCGCGTTGCAGACGGTGGCGTTTAGCTGTGCGATGATTGTGTGTGGCATGTGTCTCACTCACTACCTGGATCATCTCACCTGCTCTCTATTCACGCTGCGTGACTACTTTATTCTGCTCACAAACACGGGCTGGGCCGAATGTTGTAGAGCAGAGTGGGGGAGAGCGAGGGAAAGAGAGGTGGGAGAGTGAGAGAGAGACAGAAAGAAAGAGAAAGAGAGGGTGAGAGCGAGAGGGAGAGAGGTGGAAGATGGAGAGAGCGAGAGGGAGAGCGAGAGAGCGAGAGGGAGAGGGAGAAAGAGGTGGAAGATCGAGAGAGNTTCTCTCTCTCTCTGTCTCTTTCTGATATTTCTACTTCTTTCTCGCTCTTGTCCGTATTTCAATATCTCATATTGAATTCGAGACCTCAAATTAATCTGTCGGCATCATGCGGTAGCACTGACCAAGCGTTGTCCCGTGCGAGACAGCCTGCATGCTGGTTGGCTGGCTTGTTGGCAGCTTCACAAGGTACGCAGCTGTCTCGAGGGGACAGCCGATGGCTGTCGCTTGTTGACAGAACACTTCAGTTCGTGTCACCGACGGTCACGACTAATAGTAGCAGCAGATGGACAGCCAGCAGTCCCGGGCAGCAGTCACGGCTCCGGGTGAGATTCCCTGTATCAGGGTCTCTCTCTCTCTCTCTCTCTCTCTCTCTTGTCTCTCCTCGTTTCTTTCTGCCGCCTCTCTCATCTCTGCTATCTCACTGTCTTGGGTCTCTCTCTGCCCTCTTTCTTTCTCGCCTCTCCCGTCCCCTTCTCCTCTATATCTAGCTATCTCAGGCCTCTCTCTCTCTCTCTCTCGTCTCGGTCTGTGTGTCATTCCCTTATCTTCTCTTCGCTCTCTCTTTCTCTCCATCTTTATCGTTTTCTCTTTCGTCCCCTCTGCGCGCATAAATTCGTACGTGCGATAGCGCGCGTGTGTGTGCTCGCGCGTGCGTGTATGCCTGCCTGCCTGCTGGCATATTGAGGTTCGTGAGTGCGTTCGTGCGTGTGTGTGCGTGCGTGCGTGCGTGCGTGTCAGCTTCATATTATAGTTTTCAATTACATCGTGGTCGGTTATTCACCTCGGCGTGTTCATTTTCACATAAAACATGAATAACGGATGTTACCGCCTAACTACAATTAGCGTGCTCTCGAGCATAGGTAAATAAATAAATATATATAAATATATATATATATATAAATATGCGCCTTTTTCGGCGTAATTTGAGCACGAATCGGTTTTTGTTGACATCCAGCTAATCATTTCTCAAAACGAGGAACAGTCGCGCGCGCGCGGGTGCGTGCGTGCGTGTGTGTGTGTGTGTGTTGTGTGTGTGTGTGTGTGTGTGTGTGAGTATTGCGTGCGTGCGTGTGGCGTGTGTGTGCGTGCGGTGTCGTGTGGTGTGTGTGTGTGCGCGTGCAGTGGCGTGCGTGCGTGCGTGCGTGCGTGCGCGTGCGAGCGCGTGCGGGTGTGTGTGTGGGTGTGCGTGTGCGCATGAGTGTGTGTGTGTGTGTGCGCGCGCGCGTGTGTGTGTGCGTGCGTGCGTGTGCTCGTGCGTGCGTGCGTGCGTGAGTGTGTTGTGCGTGTGTGCGCGCGCGCATTTGTGTCTACGTGCGCGTGTGTCCAAGACTATGTATGTGCGCACGTGCGTGTGTGTACGTGCGTAAGTGCGTGCCTGCGTATGCGCGTGCCAGTGTGTGAGAGAGGGTGCGTGCGGCGACCCCACACTATGGCGTGGGGGGGGGGGACACCACTAAGGGCATCTGAGGGCGTATACATCTGTGCACGGTGCGGACATACGTCCATGAGCTGCTGTGGAATATACACTCACTATAATACTAAACATATACACTCACTCTGCTAGAGGGGACATATACCCACCATGTATAAGACACACAACCGCTATATTAGAAGCCATTCATCCACTATGGTGAGGGAAATACTTAATGTGATGGGAGATTTAAATACGTATAGCGGACACCCACTGTGGCAGAGAACTCTCTCCGTTAAGATAGTGGAGGAGTATGCCAACCCGCACTACCTATAATGGAGAGAGAGCGCTCATCCCGCCCTGACGAGAGAGAACATGGGTTCGCAGTCTAGTCAGCTTACTGCCTTCAAGAGGGATGCGTACGCCCTCGAGTGTTATTTTTAAGAATAATGAACAAACAAGTGCAACAATAGCTGCTGCAACGGGTGACTGAATTAATTTGGAACACTCTGCCTGCGGGCGTAATTTCGCAGCCTAGGTCTCTCGAGTGGGATGGTGTGTGTGCGCTCCGCATCGGGGGGGAGGAGGGGCGGGGAATCGGGGGAAACAAGGGGGTGGTGACTCATCGCCTCCCCCCTCCCCCTGCCGTCACAGATGCTGAGGTGGTCTTTGTTTGAAGCGATCGTCTTCCCATTGTAAAGAAAAACTCGGTTATAATTGCAGCGCGACAAGAAATCGTAAAAATCCTTAATAAGCGTATGGACCTAGCTGTGTGTACGGCGTCTGCATACGTGCGTGCGTAGCCGTGGCGCTGCCGTACGTGCGTGCGCGTGTGTATGCGTGCATGCGTGCGTGCGTGTGGGAGAGAGAGTGTCTGTGCGTGTATGTGCGTGTGTGTGTGTGTGTGTGTGTGTGTGTGTACGTGTATGTGCATGTGTAGTGTGTGTGTGTGTGTGTGTGTGTGTGTGTGTGTGTGTGTGTGTGTGTGTGTGTGCGTGCGTGTGGGCGTGTGTGCGTCTGTGTGTGTGTGTGCGTGTCTGCGTGGCGTGCGTGTGTGCGTGCGTGCATGCGCGCACGTAGGTGTGCGTAACCTAGGCAGCTAGCAGACGACACAAGACTCCCGCTTTCATTACCAGCGAGTTTCCTCCTGTAGGGCGTCTGCCGAAGACCTGGGCGGCGACAGCAGCGACGGTATCGTCATCGTCATGCTGTGATTACCTCCATGAATTTTAAATTGATGCTGTTGAGTGTGCGAATGATGACATCATCCGATTCGTTATCGTATAAAAAAACAAGGATTACGCACCGCATTTTTTTTTTGAAATTTTTTATAGCGCGTTTCGCTTCTCCGTGCGTGGTGGCACTTGTACTACTACTTCTGTTTTACACCGACGATGATGCGGTATAATGGGCATGGGTTAGCATTAGGGTGTGGTTCTTCAATTATTTGATGAGGTTCGTCACGAATTAGCAGGCGATGAGTGAGCAGGTGGGGTTGCTGAAATAAGTACGTGCTTCATAGATAGAACTCGTGCTTCTGCCCCGTAGCATGGAGATTAGGACCCGTAAGACTTGAATTAAACAAAGTCGTTCAAATTCAAACGGACGTACGGGTACTTTCACACAGCACCGGGATTTAAACAAGATGGGAGTGTACTGTAAATCAAGACAACGCCCGAACCAAAGTTTAGAGTGTGTTTCGTAAACGATGACAAATACTTCGACGGAAGAAAGATGACTCATGACCGACAGAAGCTGAGATGGGTCGTGAGTGATTGCCCCCATATAGTAGAGAAGTAACAGTGATAACACGAAGCAAGCATAAGCAAGTAGACATAGCTGTGCCGCACCGCTGTAACTACAACAGTGTCTATACGGGGAAGTACCTGAATTTAATTCGGGTGATTTTATCAAGGTAGCATCCCGGTTTTCCTACTCCCATTTCGTCTACTTCCCATTTCGTCTACTCCCATTTCGTCTACTTCCCATTTCGTCTACTTCCCATTTCGCCTACTCCCATTTCGCCTACTCCCATTTCGCCTACTTCCCATTTCGCCTACTCCCATTTCGTCTACTTCCCATTTCGTCTACTTCCCATTTCGTCTACTTCCCATTTCGCCTACTCCCATTTCGTCTACTTCCCATTTCGTCTACTCCCATTTCGTCTACTTCCCATTTAGCCTACTCCCATTTCGTCTAAACTCAGAATGGTTAATAGTAAATTTAAATATATAGGTCCTACTATAGTTTTTCCTATAGACGAAATGGGAATTTCGCAGTAGACGAAATGGGAGTAAGCCAACCGGGCATAAACCTTCATCTCTAATAGCTAGGCTTCATGACTGGCCATGCACTGTTAGCGCTGCAATGGCCCTCCCGCCCTTGTGGATAGTCTTGCCATATATAGCGAAATGTTCTGCTTGCATCTATGACAAATACGACATACGCATATACGCTCTCTTATGACACTATTTGTCATAGGAAGATTCTTCCTATGACAAATATTGGCGAGTCAACTTCGTTCCGCTTTACAGCTGAAATTCACTGCTTGCGTTCATAATAGCGCTCCTAAACTCCTATGATGCGCACAACTCATACAACAATATGTTTCATAGGAAGAATCATCCTATGACCAATAGTGTCATATGAGAGCGTATATGCGTA
>NW_014580031.1:3137-4835 GCF_000485595.1 Priapulus caudatus | reverse complement strand
ACGAAATAGGAGTAGGCGAAATGATAAGTAGACGAAATTGGAGTAGACGAAATGGGAAGTAGACGAAATGGGAGTAGGCGAAATGGGAAGTAGACGAAATTGGAGTAGACGAAATGGGAAGTAGACGAAATGGGAGTAGGCGAAATGGGAGTACGCGAAATGGGATGTTACTAGTTAATTGGGATTGCGACATATAAAAACATTAATTGTGATGTTTTAACGAGTATATTCGACGATCTTATATACTCCTGAATTTAACTTTTGCATGCAACATATTATATAACAAATTGTACGCTGGCACAAAGAACTCGGTTACTCGCTTATATTTCCCTGTAAAATTTATGAACATTTAAAGTCGTCGATTCGATCCATTGTACTAGGAGGTACGAGGGCCGAAATGCAGAGCTGGGCTTAACTCTGGCGGTGAAATAGGGCTGTAAACTAAGACAGGATTGAGTATGGGTAAGCGGGAGGGGCAGTAACCAAGCCATAAGCCGTGAAACATGGTCCCTATATCTACCGTGAACAATTGCGTTCGTGTGGAATCATATTTTAAACGCGTGTGACTATAACTCAGTGTGTAGCGGCGACACAGTATGGCGGACATACATGGGTAGTGTGTATCATCCTTCATCGTACATGTACCTATCACTTGTACATGTACATATTCTGCTATGCACGTGAGCGGCGGTGGGCGACATAGTGTTTGTTACTTTGATTACATTTTACTTAATTTTTACTTACTTTTGTTTTATTTTGTAACTTTTGTTACATTTTACTTACTTTTTACTTACTTTTGTTTTGTTTTGTTACTTTTGTTATATTTTACTTATTTTTTACTTACTTTTGTTTTGTTTTGTTACTTTTGTTACATTTTACTTACTTTTGTTTTGTTTTGTTACTTTTGTTACATTTTACTTACTTTTGTTTTGTTTTGTTACTTTTCTTACATAGACTTTTACACTCGAGCTTGCGACTTAGTGGGCGGTTTGTGCTTCCGTAAAGTCTAGGGCAGAGCTGCGATTTTTTCATGCAACTCGATAGCGATTCTAGAATCGCGGCAAAAATTGCTGTGAAATCGCTACGTCTGCGGGAACATGCAACTGTAACTCTTAGCGATTCTGGTCGCTTGCAACGAGTTGCAAGAAATCAAACCGTTTTGATTTTGAGCGACTCGTCGCTCCCAATCGCTCCCAAATTGCTCTAGAATTGCGTCGAAATCGCATGTGTGCGCACACGCGGCGACACATCGACCGATCGCTTGCGGTTGCAGGTTGCAGCGACGAGCAAGCAAACATGCGTTCTCTGCACCACCGCTGCCTCACCTGTCCCGTACACGACAGCAGAGCGCACACCTGCATATATATACGGAGGAATGTTCGGCTGCGAACCACCCGTTGATCGTTTGTCATCCGTACTGACATTTATCCTCTAACAGTCTTGTGCAATGTGCCGCAAGAGTGCTTGTAAGTAGGCGCGCAGAGCAAAGCTTTGATGGGATTAGTGAGATGGTGCCCTCCCGCGCGCGCGAGGTGCTAAGCACTGCTATTCTCTCTCTGTGTGTGTGTGTGTGTGTGCCTCTCTCTCTCTCTCTCTCTCTCGCTCTCTCTCTCTCTCTCTCTCTCTCTCTCTCTCGCTCTCTTTCGCGCTCTCTCTCGCTCTCTCTCGCTCTCTCTCTCTCTCTCTCTCTCTCGCTCT
>NW_014580031.1:0-1445 GCF_000485595.1 Priapulus caudatus | reverse complement strand
CTCTTTCTCTCTCTCTATCTCTCGCTATCTCTCTATCTCTCGCTATCTCTCTCTCTCTCGTCTCTCTCTCTCGCTATCTCTCTCTCTCTCTCTCTCTCTCTCTTTCTCTCCTGGGTACCGCGGTATCTGCGCCTGCCAAGTTGATACTTCCTAGATACGAGCCGCGGTGACAAAGGCAGTGGCAAGACACAATACACAATACACACACCCCATTCACACAATACAGAGTCAAGGGACTGTCGATATATATATATANCACCATCGCCGCCATCATCATCATCATCATCATCATCATCATCGGTGCCAGCATCGTCACCATCACCATCGTTGTCCTTTCCGCCATCATCATCATCATCATCATCATCATCGTCGTCATCATCGCCATCACCATCGCCGCCATCATCATCATCATCATCATCGGTGCCATCATCGTCACCATTACCATCGTTGTCCTTTCCGCCATCATCATCATCATCATCATCATCATCATCATCATCGTCGTCATCGTCAACGTAAGCGTGCATTGACTGCTCTCTGATGAAAGGGTTTACTATAATTACAACAACAACACTATCATCATCATCAACCATATGCTCCACGTTTTCCGGAAAGCATTATCATCGTCGAGTACGTTACGCGCTCGACCAGTACTGGACACTGGTCCGGNAGAGAGAGAGAGAGAGAGAGAGAGAGAGAGAGAGAGAGAGAGAGAGAGAGAGAGAGAGAGAGAGAGAGAGAGAGAGAGAGAGAGAGAGAGAGAGAGAGAGAGAGAGAGAGAGAGAGAGAGAGAGAGAGAGAGAGAGAGAGAGAGAGAGAGAGAGAGAGAGAGAGAGAGAGAGAGCGACAGGGGGGAAGGGAGAGAAAGAGAGAGAAATGGAGCTTACATTGGACAATGAGAGAGACGGGCCTGTACTGGCAGTAGCTATGGAGAGATGGGCTTACTGGTAGGCGCTGTATAGTGAGACGTAAGGTTATAGAAGCAGTAGCTGGTACACACGTCACATCACCTCACAGCTCAACGCACTAAATACGCCAGTGCTCCCGATTCTTAAGCCGCCAGTATGCATGCTCTATTGTCTCGGCACGTCTCGTCCTAGCCTTGACGGAATCTCGCGAGGTTTACTCCTAGAATCAGGTCCGCGTTCGTTGCATTTAATTCGGGATGATTCGGAGAGTTTGTAATAATGCGATCGCGTGTTTCAGCGAAGTGTGTTGAGTTTCAGAAGTATGTTCCAGTTTTTGCACCTCCGTCCCTGCACACCTCCCATCACCCTCCTCTTCGTAGTCACCCTTCTCCTCCTGCTGCTGCTCCTCCTCCTCTTGCTCCTCGCTATCTTCATCCTCCTTATGATCGACCCCATCATCATCGTCGTCATCATCGTCATCACCATCGCCGCAATCATCATCATCATCATCATCGGTGCCATCATCGTCACCATCACCAT
>NW_014580030.1:8967-21796 GCF_000485595.1 Priapulus caudatus | reverse complement strand
AGAGAGTAGAGAGATTAGAAAGAGAGAGAGGAGAGAGAGAGGGGAGAGAGAGACAAGACGAAGAGAGAGATGAGAGAGAGGTAGAGAGAGAGAGAGGAGAGAGAAAGGAGAAAGTAGAAAGATGAGAGGAGAGGAGAATGAGTGTCCAATTTTAAATTTGATACTTCATTTGCTATTTTTCTATGTTTATTTCGGTTTATAGACAAATACCACCCGGACAATTACCCCCGGCAATTACTCCCGGCAATTACCCCCATGCCATTCCACCCCTGACAATTACCACCGCGACAATTACCCGTCCGGACAATTACTTCCCCGGACAATGACCCCCGGAAGCATATACCCCCGACAATTAACCCCCCGGACATTACCCCCTCGGACAATTACCCCCCGGACGATTTTGACCCCCCCCCGTGGACAATGTACCCCCCGGACATGTTACCGCCCCACGGACATTTACCCCCCCCGGAACATTTCACCCCTGCCCCCGGACAATTACCCCGCCGGAATTTACCCCCCGGACAATTACCCCCCCGGACATTTACCCCCCGGACAACTACTTCACTTGGTGTTAGTTATTCATTGTTGAACAGTCGATTACAGGGAGGAGGTCGAGGGCGAGGAGGAAGGTGGTAGGAGGGTAGGAGGCGGATGAAGGTGGGGAGAAAGGTGATGGAGGAGGAGGGGAAGAAGTGCTGGTTAGGAGAATGATAAGCAGGAGGAGGAAGTGGGAAAGGTGAGAGGAGGAAAGTGGAGGAGAGAAGAGGTTCTGAGGAAGGAGGAGGGGATGAGAATTGTGAAGGGAGGAGGGTGGAGAAGGTGGGAAGAAGGTGTGGGAGGAGGGCGCGACGAGGTGGAGGAGGAGGGATGGAGGAGGAGGAGGGAGGGGAGGAAGGTGAAGAAAGTGTAGGAGGGAGAGGAGGCAGAGGAGGAGGAGAGGAGAGGAGGAGAGGCAGGAGAGGAGGAAGAGAGGAGAGGCGGAGGAAGGAGGAGAGGAGTGGAGAGGAAGGGGTGAGGGGAAGAACGTGTGGTAAAAGTCGGTGGCGGAGGAGGGTCGAGAAGCAAGGAGGAGGAGGATGGCAAGGAGGCAGAGGAGGTGGAGGAGGAGGAGGAGAGGAGGAGGATGAGAGGAGGTGAGGGAGGAGGAGAGGGTTGAGAATGTGGGGAGAACGGTGGTAGAGGATTGGAGGGGCGGAGAAGGTGGAAGAGGCGGAAAGAGGGGAGAGGAGTGGAGGAGGAGAGAGAGAAGGTGGAGAGTCGAGGGAGGAGAGAGGAGGAGGAGGAGAGGAGGAGGAGAGGTGAGAGGACGAGAGGAGAGAGGAGGAGGAGGAGGAGAAGAGTGGGATGTGGAGGAGGGGAGCAACGTGGAAGCAGGAAGGGGGAGAAGGTGGAGGAGGAGGCGATTAGCATCGCTTTACAAAGCACAACACAGCACGGAGCAACATGGGAACGGTATCTGGTCCAACGTCGATCAACAGATCAACGTGAGCTACAAAATTTAGTCAGCAAAGAGAAATCTCTCGGAATAGATTTCTCGAAGAATTCGCCTGATTATCTCGGGTTGCTCTCTCAGCAGTAGTATGATGCAGCTACCTAAGTCGACAGGAGTCGGCCTGCCTTATATTACGCTGCGCGCGCACGCGTTCACAAGGTCATACCTATCTATTAGATTCATGAATAGCACGGCGAGTCGTGAATGTGTTGTCATGTTACGTACAGGAATATCGTACTGTAAGTGTGGGTTGTGCTGATTTGTCATTTGTAGCTTATTTGAAGACAACTTCTATAGGTTGGTTGGTTGACGAGTGTTATACCGTATACCTGTCTTGACTATAGGTGGTTTGTTTGGGTGTGTTATATACCTGACTAAACACAACTTATAGGGTGGTTTTGTTGCACGTGTGTCTTATAGAGAGAGAGAGAGCACACAGAGAGAGAGAGATGAGGGGTGAGAGACGAGAGCGAATCCGCGAGTAAGATCATAGCGAGCAAAAGTCATGTAGAGAGAGACGAAGAGAGAAAAGAGAGGAGATGAGATCGGGAGAGAGAAAGAGAGAGACGAGAGAGAGAAGACCTTGTCGAGAAAAAAGACGAGAGAGAAAGAGAGGAAGAAAGAGACAGAGTGAAGCATACTTAGTGACAGGTCATAGATGGACGACGTCAAGCTTTGAACTTCAGCTCGCGCATCGCCGCCCAATATCCACGTAGTAAGATTCACGCACTTGAACTTGGACTGGTACTATTGAACACACGCCGAGCGTTTACGAAAACCGAATCGAACATAAAAAGAAGAAAAACTAATTAACAAGAAGAAAACACGCAAAACACAGCGAACACAACTGTATATCGGCGGGCCATCGGCCGATCTTCGATCTTCGAACAGTCATCCTACGCGTCTGAACGCGAGTTGCTCTGCCGGTACGCCGCCGAGCCGACGCGACGACGACAACAGCCGACGATGGACGCGAGCCTCCAGCGCCTCCTCGTGGCTAATCGTCGGCTCAGGTGTGCGGTTCGGCCACGTCGCTCTCAACCGCTCGTGCGATCGGCGGGCGATTCCGTCGCTTCGCGATCCTGCGCACGCCGACCCAACATCGATGCTGGCGAGCCTGGCCTGTTCATCGAGATGTCGTTACGCCATCCACCAGTTTAATGGTCACGTTCGTCATCATTGCCGTCTACCCTTCTCGACCCTCACCTCTGTCTTGCGCGCTGCTCTTGCAAACCCCTAGTCTCTCTCCGTCGGATAACGCAAATCGTCGTCTACCATTACACACGTGTTCGTCACCGTCGACAGATACGTCGCGCGTGTGTTCACGCTACAACTATCAAGCTCTGGGGTGACGCAAGCGTCGCTGCGTCGCCTGCCGTCCCGTCTCGCTTGGGCGGACGAGTTTTCTTCTGTCGGAACGGCCCGCCGTAATCGCCAGATCCGGAGGAATTGGCCTTCCCGGAATCCGACTGCGTCCTCTGAAAAACGGGTGTGACTGGACGACGGCTACCGTTTTATCTATGGCTGGCACGGAACCCGTTCGCCCACGCTGAGCTGTCGTCATGTTCTGCTACGCCGGATATTGGCGATGGCCTGTAGTGCATAACGTCGCGTCGCGGCAGGTCAGCACGACAGCAGCAAGCAACAGCGACAACAACATACAGCAACAGCAGCAGCAACACAAAACTAACAACATCACACCACAGCAGCAGCCAGCAACAACAAACAGCAGACGGACAGCAGCGACGACGCAGCGAGCAACAGCGACAACAACAACAGCAACCAGCAGCCAACACAACAACAACAACAGACATCACCACAGCAGCAGCGAGCACAACAACAGCAGCGACAACAAACAGCCAGCAACAAACAAGCAGCGCGACAACAACAGAAACAGGCCAGCGGACAACTAACAGAAATCCAGCCGCGACAACAACAGACAGAACAGCAGCGACAACAACAAACAACAGCAGCAGGCAGCAGAGCATCGCGCAGGGTGGCGGCAGAAATTGCGCACGACCAACATGGTCATCATTCATCGTGCGGCACGGTGTCTGCTCTGTCATGTTTCCAGCACGTATCTTCACATGTTGATGCTGACCGCCCCAGCAAGCAGCAAAGCAGAACTACCAAGCTCTACGAAAAGTCCGTATGTGACTCCTTCTGAACGGCTTCGAATCGATAGTCTACTTCTACACGATAAGAGTGATTCAGCTCGCTACGTAGGGTTATTTGGCTGCTATAGCTAGCCAGTATACTAGTCGTGGTGGTCTTCGTAAGGATTACAGTGGCCCTACTTTGAGGTGCAGTGAGCGCTGGTAGTTCGACCGCACGGACCATTATCAGCGTGCGGTTCAGTACAGCAAGCAGGGTATTTGTTTGCGGAACCTCAAGCTATCAACAGGGGCGTCTAACATGCGATAACAAGGGGTGTCATCAGGCCAGCTAACGATGGTTACATCAGTCAAAGTTAACATGGTTTCATCAGTTAGTAGCATGGGTTCATCAGACTGGTAACATGGTGTCCAATCAGGCAATAACATTGGTAATCAGTCGATAACATGGGTGTATCAGGTAGTACAGGGGTCTCAACTATAACTAGCTTAGTCCAATAGACAGCTAACATGCGGATCCATCAGCAGTAACATGGTCCATCAGGCCGTAACATGGCGGTCTATCAGCGGAACATGGTCCATCAGGCATAACAAGTCCATCAGACTGGTAACATGGCGTCCATCGGCCAGAACATGACCATCAGGCAGTAATGGGTCCATCAGGCCATAAACATGGGTCCTCGGGCCATAACATGGACCACTCAGTCAGTAACATGGTCTGATCACGAGTAAACATTGGGTCAATTCAGCAAGATTAACATAGGTGCTATCAGCGAGAAAAGGTCCATCAAGCAGTAACATGGGTCCATCAGCGGGGTAGTAACTAAGTGGTCCATAGGCAGCCGGAGTAACATTGCGTGTCTAATGCAGGCGAGTTAACATGGGTCTATCAGACAGTAACATGGTGGTCTACTCAGGCCCGAAGTAACTATGGTTCCATCAGGCAGCTAACTGGGTGCGTAGTTCAGACGGTAACATGGGTCTCATCAGGCCATTGAGTTCAGTTAAATGTGTTCATCAGACGGTAACATGGGTCCATCAGGCAGTTAATCATGGGTCTGACAGGCGAGTAACATGGGTCCATCAGGCAGTAACATGGGTCTATCAGACGTAAAATTAGTCCATCAGGTCTAGTAACATTGGTCCATCAGGCTAACTATGGGTCTTATCAGGACCAGGAACATGGGTCCATCATGTGGCAGTAAATCATTATGGGTCCATCAGCAGTACATGGGTCCATCAGACGGTGTGGGATAACACATGGGGTCATCAGTCAGACCACAGCGGTCGGTCTCCATTCAGTCAGTAACAAGTTGTGTGTGTGTTGCCGTTCAGGGCAGTAAGACACGGTCATCAATGATACTAGCCTGAGTCAATAAACAGTAACATGGGTCCATCAGGCAGTAACATGGTGCTATCAGACAGTAAATAGGCGTCATGCAGGCAGTAACATTGCGTCCATCAGGCTGGAGCTAACAGTGGTCTATCAGACAGTAACAGTGGGTTCCCATCAGCGTATAACATATGGGGTCCAATCAGGCAGTAACATGCGTCCATCAGAACGGTAACATGCGGTCATCAGTCAGTACACGGGTCCATCAGTCGATAAACATGGGTCCAATCAGCTAGTAACACGGGTCCATCGTAATAACTAGCCTGTAGGTCCAAATAGACAGTAACATGGGTCCATCGAGGCAGTAACATGGGTCCGATCAGCAGTAACATGGGGCGGTCTATCAGACGAGTACATTTGGTCTATCAGACGGTAAGCATTGTGGTCGCATCAGCAGTAACATGGTCATCAGACGTGGTAACATGGTCCATCAGGCAGTAACATGGTCCGATCAGGCAGTAGACATGGTGTCTATCAGACAGTAACAATTGGTCTATCAAGACGGGTAACAATGGGTCCATCAGGCCGTACAGGGTCCATCAGACGTAACATGGGTCCCGTCAGGCAGAGTAACATTGGATCATCAAGTGTAACATTGCGGTCCATCAGACGGTAACATGGGTCCATCAGCAGTAAACGTGGGTCCATCAGCAGTAACATGGCTGGGTCCATCAGGCAGTAAACATGGGTCTATCAAGACAGTAAAATAGGCTCCATCAGGCTGTAACTATGGCTGTCCATCATGCAGTAACAAGGTCCATCAGGCAGTAACATGCCGGTCCATCAGCTCCATCGAGTAACATGGGTACTTACAGACAGTAACAGTGGGATCCATCAGGCGAAGATATGTGGTCCAATTCAGGCCGAGTAACATGGGTCCATCAGACGGTAACATGGGCGTCCATGTCAGTCAGTAAGCACGGATCCATCTATAACTAGCGCTGAGTCAGATAGACGTAACATGGGTCGTATCGGGCACTAACGGGACCGCCAGCAGATAAACATGCGTGCCTACAGGCTAGTCTTACATGGGGTCTAACTGGCAAGAATGCGTTAGCATTAGCGTTAAAACGTTGCTTGATGTAGAAAAGGACTATAGGACGCGAACCATTAATTTCGCATGATTTCTGTGTTATTGAGGCCTTTTTTCAGAGTTCAAATATCTCCGCTCCTGGCGTTATGCAACTTTGAAATTCGGTAGCGTCTATTAAGGAAAAAGGCTTCTAAGATTCATTCATGCGTAAATTTCCAGTCGATTACGTTTCCGCTGGGTTCATAAGGGGCGTACAACAGTTAAGCCTTCGAAAACATTTTCACCGGTGCACTATTTGTATCTAGAATCTTTTTGGCTTTTTGTTTTCGCCTGAAATTCGCATAGATTTGGCAATAATTTGCATTATGCAGCGCAAAGTTAGATGCCTCGTGACGTTCTAGAAAGGCATTTAAAAGTAAAAGTTGCGTCTTGTGTGTAATTGTGCCACTCCAAGCTAGTGGCGTAGCCATGGTGCGCCGGTCGCCATTTTTTGTATGAAATGTAGTCAGAACAACTTTGTAGAATATTCGCTGCATAGAGCTGGCAAAGTTTCGAGGGGAGGCATAGAGCATGATCTGTAGTTATTTAAGCATAAATAAAGTGTATGTTGGTAAGCGAAGTACAGTGGTGAGTTATTTTAATTAATATCTGTTTCGATGTTATTCAGCCTGCTGGCTAGTGGACGACCTCTACTGTTGTTGCACACGCTTAAACGCCTGGTTAATGAGAGCTGTTCTGCGTAAGGGAATTGAGAATCATTGATGTTTTATGTTAATGATAATCAGTTTTATGCAAGTCATCTAGCATGATTTTTAGTCACAATGCATGTTCAAATAACATTTATACATGTTATTTTATGTAACATGTAGCAGTATCGAGTACTATGTACATGTATTTACATATCTACATTAAAATGCACTATTTTACACAGCACTTGGTGCCAGAAAATTAGATAATTATCTCGTTTCACTCTATTGTGCACTCCTAACACTGACAGTTCATAAATATCTTAACTTTATTGTTGCATTCACCTAACACCTCGTTCTAACCTACGCATAACCGCATTGAAGCGAACATTAATTTCCATTAATTTCTGATGTTTTGGGGGCTTTCATTTCAGAGACGTGATCTCTCAGGCTCGTGAGTAATGCCACAGTTGAAATTCGGTAACCGTATAAGGGAAAGGGTCGTAGAGTATTCAGGTCTAGATTGGCAAGTCGATTCCGTATCTTCCGCTGCTCGTTTAAGGAGGTGGTACAACAGTAAGCTTCCGCAATTGTTCACTGCTGTCATGGCATCCGGTACGTGGTGACACCTAGTGGCCACTAGCAGCTATTCAGCATCGGACACTGATCGCATCCAAGACCAAAGCGTCCTGCTTGCGCGAGCGCAAGGAACTCGATCCTTATAGAGAGACACAAACAGCTACGATAGTCTAAAGCTATTCATTTAGTATATAGAGATCGGTGGAAGACAGGACGGCATATTAAATACATGATTACCTAATACAAAATAATATAAACGTACACTGGTGGCATGTACATATAGATTGTGTGTTTTATATGGCCACAGAGTTGGGTGGGCTGCGTGTGTGTGTGTGGGGCGTGCGCGTGTGTGCGTGCGCGCGCGTGCATCAGGTTTGCGCGTGCGCGTGTCTGTACATAGAATCTTCAGGATGTATCCCTACCTAACACATTTGACAGCGTTCACAACTAAGAATGCATAGCAGATTTAAACAGTAGCATCGGACGGTCGCTGTGTAGTTTCAGGTAGTGGTGTAGTGCTTGACATCTCTTTATCTATTATCCATCATCGCATCTATCCATCCACCATCGCATCCATGCCATCACTCCGTCCGTCCTCCATGCTATCCTCATTCACTCTATCCGTAGGTTCGCCGTCCGTCGTGCCTTCCGTCTCGTCATCTATCATTCATGCATTCAATCAAATTACATCATGCGATCTAATGCCGTCCGTCCGTCCGTCCGTCCGTGCGTCCCGTGCGTCCTTCCGTCGTCCGTCCATCCACTGCATCATGCCATGCCATTGGCATTTTGCTGCAGTCTGTGAGGCAACAAACGCCTTTGAAATAAAAACTATCACCGAAAAACGATATGAACGAAAACTGGAATGAACAGACACTGAGAGTGAAATTTAGAGATGGGAGGGATGCGGATGGGAATTGGGATGGGATGGGGACTGGGATGGGATGGGATGCGGAGATGAGGATGGGTGGGATCGGGAGGGATGGGATGGATGGATGGGAGCATGGGATTGGGATGGGATGGGATGCGGATATGGATGGGATGGATGGGATGGGAATGGTGGATGGGATGGGATGTGGGATGGGGATGGGATGGATGGGATGGGATGGGATGGGTGGGATGGGATGGGATGATGGGATGTGGATGTGGATGGGATGTGGGAGACTGGGAAGCTGGGATGGGATGCGATGGGATGGGATGGGATGGGATGGGGATGGGATGCGGATGCGGATGGATGGAGTGGGATGGGATGGGATGGAGATTGGATGGCATGGGATGGGATTGGGAATTGGATGGGATGGGAGGGTGGATGATGGTAGATAGATAGATAATGAGATAGATAGTGATAGATAATGATAGCGATAGATAGATAGATAGATGAAGATAGATAGATAGTAGAGATAGATAGATAGTAGTAGATAGAGATATAGATAGATAGATAGATAAGATAGAGATAATAGATAGATGATGAATAGATAGATGTAGATAGATGAGATAGATATGATGATAGATGATAGATAGATAGATAGATATGATAGATAGATAGATAGATAGAATAGTAGATAGGATAGATAGATAATAGATAGTTAGAATAGATAGATTAGATAGATAGATCAGATAAGATAGATATATAGATAGGATAGATAGATATGATTAGATAGATTAATAGTAGATAGATAGATTGATAGATAGTAGATGATAGATAGATTAGGATAGATCAGATTGATAGATAGATAGATAGATATAAGTAGATATAGGGTAGATATGATAGAGCTAGTATAGAGTACGATAGTATAGATAGATAGATAGATAGATACGTATTAGATATGATAGATGAGTAGATTAGATAGATAGATAGATAGATAGATAGATAGATAGATAGATAGATAGATAGATACATAGAGAATAGATAGATAATAGATAGGTAAGAGATAGATAGATAGAATAGATAGATAGATAGATAGATGATAGAATAGATAGATAGATAGATATGATAGATAATAGATTAGAATAGATAATGATAATAGTAATAGATTAGAGTTAGGGTTATAGATAGAAATAGATAGATAGATTAGATAGATAGTAAATTAGATAGATAGATAGATAGATAGATAGATAGATATGATAGATAGAATAGTATGATAATAGTAGCGATAGAATAGATAATAGATAGAGAGAGAGATAGATAGTAGATAGTATAGAAAGAGTAGATAGATAGATAGATAGATAGATAGATAGGATGATAATAGTATAGATAGATAGATAGATAGATATAGATAGATAGATAGATAGATTAGAGTATAGATAGATACGATAGATAGACTAGATAGATAGATAGAGAAGATGATAGATTAGATAGATAGATAGATAGATAGATAGATAGGTATCATAGATAATAGATGAGAATAGATAGATAGATAGATAGATAGATAGATAGATTAGATTAGATAGATAGATATAGAGTTAGATAGATAGATAGATAGGATCAGATTAGATAGATAGATAGATGATAGATAGATAGATAGATAGTTAGATAGCATAGTAGATAGATAAGATAGATAATAGATAGATAGATAGAATAGATAGATAGATACGATTAGATATATGATAGATAGATAGATAGATAGAAGAGAGAAGCAGAGAGAGGAGGGAAGCTTTTTTTTTATTCCGAGCGCAGTTGGAAGAAAAACAGTTAATGCTCACCATTCATAAGAGAACATTAAAATAGGATTTACGCGGAAATTGTAGAACATGTTCTTAAATGCGGTTTCTTGCATATGAGGAATCTCCGCAGTAAAACATTACCGGTAAAAGTTATTAATAAAAGGTGGACATAATATATCATCTCTTAAACTATAATTATTCTTGATATATGCATGCATTTGTGTATACTGCTGCTAAATACATTTATTATCTATAAATCCCTTTCTCTCTCCCTCTCCCTCTCTCTATCTCCTACGAAATTAATAAGGATATAATAATCTAAAGGTTCCCGGTCATACACACATAAACATGCATAAATCCTACATTGTATTCGATTCAGTATTATATTAGGCTTGATATCACAAATAACCGGCCACCGATTCTCACAAAACGCACCGAATCTAACAGGTGCTTATGACATCTGTCATTGCCACAAATTCATATATATAATATAATAATAAAACTTAAAACAATTTACAACTGCCCACATAAAAGATTACGGTATTTGCATAGCGTATCGAGAAAGAGCTGGCGGCGATGGAAGATTGATCTTATAAAGACTCTCAGACACGTCCTCAGTTAGTTAATCTGATTATAATGCCACAAACTACAATATTTATTAAATAATTGTATTAGCATTAATATATATGAGTGCAAGTCGACAGCATGTATAACAAATCAATAAATAACTAGATAGATAGTAATAAGTAATAAATAGATAAATAGTAGGGTATAGTCAATGATGTACAACTAGGCTAGCTGCAAGTGTAAAAGTTAGACTCACAAGAAAGATAAATTCAAATGCATGTACAATTAATGACATGTTTACAAGGGCACTAGGTGTGGTATATATTCGTTTAATTTTGAAGTCTATAGGTACTACGCTATTATAGTATTTTTATCAGACTATGAAACATTTATAAACTTAGTCTCTGTCTCTAAATTTTAATTTATTAAAACACGTATTTCATGTGATAACGAACACGTACGCATAAACACGTACTGATAACGACAGATAAACTGTAAGAAATATTGTTGTAATGCTGTATATATAGGACTACAAGTATGCGTACTAGAGCCCCACAATAAACGAACGTGACTGTACAATTAATGCCATATTTATATTTTAACATTTAGTAACACTTACCGCACGATATGTACTTCTCGCTGTGTTTTGATAACGTATGTGTCCTTCAACGCATGTATCCATTTATTCCATCTGTGATCTTGCACGAACACTGAACGTTATGTCTACGTAATCCTCGCTACCTCTTGATTGAATCCACGCACAAAATAAAGATGAAATTCTATATGCGATCTCACAGTAACACGTTGTAACACACGGCACTTAAACCTCGCCATTTCTTCCAAGAAAACCTCTCCTCGCGAGAACCGGAAGCGATTGTCTCAAGAAATAAAGCCGCGTCACGGACGCACTGTACAAGTGTACCTATTACGTCTACGTCTACGTCTGTCGTCAGGGTCTGTGTCAGCATTATTACCGCACATGGCTTCGGCGCATGAGAGTTAACTCACTCAAAGGTTTCTCATCGTGCAGGTCGCAATTAAGTGAGTTTAGACTCTAACGAAACATTGTAAATAATTAAAAGGAGAATACTTAATTACCACCACACCCATCCCACGTCACCCTGCTATGCCAGAAGTGTTGTGGACATTTTTACGACGTTCTGTGAAAGCTACTAACAACAGCATTTAATACAGAAGTAATGAAATTTTATATAATATGGAATTTTCTCGTAGATATACTGTGAAATTCAATGTACATGGCAATACGGCATATATCAAAATATTGGACATGCTATTATCCCACCTATACCCAAACTCGGTGAATAAACAATATCTTATTGTATATCTTTAGTGTATATTCAATGTTTGTGAAATTGTCAAGCGCATCGAAAGAAATATATAATATCGCATAATATACATTGTTTACGATATTGTTATATTGTATAAATACACCGGTGTACAGAGCAAATGCATGCACGCATACGGACACGCGCCTGCATGACTTATCGCGGGCGCGCGTGTGCGTGCGTGCGTGCGTGCGTGCGTGCGTCTGTAATTCTTTTATTTCTTCCATCAGTAATATCTTCCGATGAACTCACTGCTCGGAAATATTCTATCATAGCGTAAAAGCAAATATCTGAGTAACACCGCCTTCCTAATATCGCATATAGGACTCGGTATCTGCGTATTCAATTTATAACGGCAGATAGCGCCGTGTGCATTTAGATATTAAACATGGAGTGGTACATGGAGTGTTAGTTACTACTATCTCTAACTAATGATGATACAAATGGAAAACAATCGGTGTGATTGTGATATTGTTTTTGTATAATATATTTGCAGCTTGGATTTCACATTTTACTAGCCCTTTTCGTGTTTTCTCGAATTTTCCGATTCTCGTCTGTAGTTATTACGTGAAACCAAATGTGTACAGTAAGGTCAACATGTATCATGGACCACTCACACAGTATGCATAGCTAGCACGTGATTCCCTCTCTCACGATATTAAGCTTGTTCTGCTAGCATCTATGACAAATACGACATACGCATATACGCTCTCCTATGACACTATTTGTCACACCCCTACCGCGCTCGCCTGCACTGTGTGTACTGATGCATTGTATATAGCTGTTAACCCCCGCGCATACGCTCCTGTCTTAGATATAATCTCTGTGAATATTGAGTTTATATATATATATATATATATATCAGGAGTAAATAATCACAAACGTGAGATAGAGGAGGAGAGGAGAGAGGAGAGAGAGAAAAAGAGAGAGAGAGAGAGGAGAGAAGAGAAAGAGG
>NW_014580030.1:3868-8363 GCF_000485595.1 Priapulus caudatus | reverse complement strand
TGGAGATAAGGGATTCCTCACCCTTATAATCACCAATACTGCGATCCAATCGAGTTACAGCTAGGGGCGGTTATCAACTGGAGTTTTGGTACGGTTTGTCTACTATATGTGCAACCCCTCCCATGCGTATACCCGCGAATCACAGATAATAAGTAGGTTGCAAGGCAAGTTAGGACATACACATTATTTGGTAAATTGGCAATGAAAAAAACAACCAAGTCATGCGTATATGTTAACCGACATTCGATATTATAAACTCTTCACAGCATGGACAAACATAATTCGTGCTACAAGACCGCAAATAGGATCTAGGATTGAGAATAGAAAATTAAGAATAAGTCGTATTTGTCATAGATGCAAGCAGAACATGTTGCCATATTTCAGCGACCGCTACACTCTATCCACGCTATAACATCTTTGCCTAAATAATATAGAGAGAGATTACGCGTTAATTACCATTCATTGTAACACAAAATTATACATGCACTGGTTTAGTAGCAGCTTTTTCATATTTTATTTTGCGAATCTCAGCCATGCAGGCGTAAGTTTGCTATTATGTGTTGTTTTATAGTTTTAAACAGTGCTGTGTTCTTTTGTGTCGTTTTCGCTGGAGGTTTATACTCAGTCCTTGCGATATCCGTAGCACGGCCTCAATATGTAGCAGCAGCCGCAGCAGCAGCCGCAGCAGCAGCAGCAGCAGCAGCAGCAGCAGCAGCAGTGGGGCGTAGAAACGCGGTGGCGTTTATTACATACTTCGTTTAGGTCCACTCGTTTAGCAGAGCAGCACCGAAGTTATAGAACGAACTTCCGTCGACACTCCGCAATCCGTCGCGTCTCTTTCAATTAGCTTTTGATGTATAGGATTTTATCTAGGATATTAGTGATAAAATATAGATTTAGATTTTAGATTATAGAGTTTATATAGGATTTTAATGATTACATATAGTCAACTTTGTTTTAATATCATTTTATCTCTCAGTTAGCGATATATCTCACTGTACACTTTTATTATGCTGCAATTTTGATCATTTTATGTAAAAAGGCACAATAGAAATAAATAAATAATAAATAATTATAATAATAATAATAATACTACTTCGAGTTTACAAATTATACACTTAATTTCAATTTTCTATAAAATCATCTACTACAATCTACAATACATCTTCGTCATGAAGTAGCAAATAAGACGATGACAGTTAGCGTATGTTAACAATAACATCGCATCTATACTGTAGAATACTGCATGATAAAGTAAATAATTATTACAAGCAAATGTACGTTTCCTAATAATCTCGGTGATGCTCTACATGAAAGCTTACCTGAATGAACATAGGGTGCAATTGTAACATGTGTTTTACAGATGTTTACATAAAGTAGTAAGTTTAGCTAGATTTGGCTGTAATTAGCCTGGGTTGGGTTAGGTGCAGTGTAATTAGCATGTAGGTTATAAATGGCAGGTTAATTGCGTGCGCGATGTAGCGTGTTTTAGGTTAGGCAGATGCAGGTCAGCCCAATGAACTGATTGTGGAAACTATATGAAAGGGTATATACTATATGAAACTATAATATGAAAGCGTACCTGAATGAACATAGGGTACAATGAACTGATTGTAGAAATATCGCTCCGTGTGGAACAATTTATGGTGTAGCCGTATGAAGTTACTGTTTTATTTCTCGATGCGCTCATTGAGTAACCGGTTTTCCGTGATTGTACAAAAGCTTTTGACGTAAGCGAAAATGTCTTAAGCCTTAAACCAAACATGATTGTACTCGGCCGCGTAGTTTATACGCGGCTCCAGCACCCAGACTCCGACACAGCACCTGTAGTATATGATATATATCAAGAGTACATAACATGGGGAATCTCCCATTATGTACTCTTGATATATATATAAATCTATCTATCTATCTATCTATCTATCTATCTATCTATCTATCTATCTATCTATCGATCTATCTATCTATCTATCTATCTATCGTATCTATCTATCTATCCATCATATTTATCATATCTTATCTATATATATATATATATATATTTTATTTATCAGGAGTAGATAATATGGAATAGGGGGTTCCCTATTAGGGTTCCCTATTATCTACTTCTGAGATATATCTATATCTATATCTTCTGAGATATATATATATATATTTATATATATATATATATGTTTCTAGACCTAAATGTCGTACTTTAAATCTATACTCCAACGTAACTTATATCCCTAGAATCTACTAAGAACGAATGATAAGCAATTAATTTCTATGGAGCAGATGCGAACACTCGCTTGAGAGCGACGGATATATATATATATAGTAATCGGATATTTGTGACGCACTTCGATCGCTATATATATCAAACAGTAATACATGAAATGGTGGAGGATTACAGCAGCTTATTACGTACTATAGCCCAACCGTTCACGGCGGGATGCGCACAGACTCACTCTAACACAACCCTGATGCGCCAACATTCATATTGTCGTACATGTACATTATCATATATTATATAAATCACATCACATAACCATATATAATGTTACATATTACAGGTTAATTTATTGTTTATTATTATGATGGCATATATATATATATATATCAGGAGTCTCCTATTATCCCTATGATCCTATTATCCCTATTATCTACTCCTGATATATATATATATATATATAATATACTTGACAAAACGAGAAGGAACAATTCAAACGTTTAATTACACTATAAATTTAGTTATTTTAACACATTTTATTTCATCAAGATTATCAATATGATATCTCTTCTTTCTGTCGCAATATACAGACAAGATGAATCTCCGCATCGAGTCTGAATTCTGTATAAAGTAACAAAAATGATACATCATCGAGTAATTTAAATATCAGAGCCCGAGCCACTGCGGCAAAAAGTATTCCTCTCTAATTGTTCCGCGTGCGATTTTGCTGTCGCGTTCAGCAAAATTCTCCATGTAGAGTACCTGTCCGCTTGACAGCCAACCACACCACCAGCCGTACGAGCCGACGTCATAGATCACGTGATCGCATTGCGAGATAACCGACATGTCGACGGCCGCAGTGTTTCCGGTGAGAAAGACGATCGACGGATGTAAGTTCTGCAGATTTTCCACGCACCACTGGACGTCGTCGCTAGCAACAACGAACGTCGGCGTCGGCGTCGGCCCGCCGTCTTGGTCGCCGCCACGAAAATGCGCGATCGCTCTACGGAAAAAATCGACGTCGCCTGTGCGGTAACCCTCGCTGTGTAGAGCTTGAAGGTCACCTCTGCGCACGTGTATGCCGACCAGCGGGCTGCCGTCGTTACCGCGTCTGCATGCGCGTAGAATCCGCGCCGCTTCGTCACCGATCTCATCTCTGAAGGTCAACTCGCGGCGGAGTCTTTCCGAGATGTTACTGAAGTATGTCCAGCTCTGCAGGTAGCCGTAGATGACCGCGTCACTTCCCTTCCTCTTCCCTTCCCTTCCCTTCCATTTCCTTCCCTTCCCTATCCCCCGCAGCTCTGAGAGGTGGAATAGCAGGCTCTCATCGCGAGAGCCGAATTTCTTTCCCTCCATGAGCATCACCGGTCGGTTGGTTGCCTCCCATTGATCAGGAATCGTGTTTAGCGTCAGGTTGAACATGCTGCGAACGGGAAGAGTGTCCGGTATACGAGCGTCAAAACCCAACTCTTCGGCGATTCCCGCTAGGGCGGCGTACATGAAAAGCTGGTTGCCGATGCCGCCTTTGAAGTCGACGCTGAGAATAACTCCCTGTTTTCCACCAATCGCCTTGTTACCGGCCGCCGCCGCCATCGCCGTCGTCGCGGAATTATTTCGTTTCACATTGTCGTTGATGATAGTACTTGCGAACTCGATTGGCAACGACGTACCATTCTTAGCGGACCGTGTCGTGGGTCGGTCTGGCTGCGATGTTCTATAGAAGGCGACCAGCGTAACCGCGATGACAGCGAAAAACAGAAATGCTGCGCGCAGCAGCTTGCAACGCGCAACTCCGTAGCGCCACGTCGCGGCTGAACGTTCGGCCAGCGGCAGCATGATCGCTCTCACAGAGTCGATCACACAGAGCTCTCACAGAGTCGATCTCACAGAGCTTGAGCTCTCACAGAGCTTGAGCTCTCAAGCTCTGTGAGATCGACTCTGTGAGAGCTCAAGCTCTGTGAGTGCTCTGTGAGATCGACTCTGTGAGAGCTCAAGCTCTGTGAGATCGACTCTGTGAGAGCTCAAGCTCTGTGAGCTCTCACAGAGCTCTCAGTCGCACTCACAGGAGCTTGTCACTTCACGTACGATGCGGACAGGCTGCCGCGTGCTGTCGTCAGTTGTCGAGCATTGTTATAGTAAACTCGATAAATGACGTCATGCGTCGACGCGTAGATATCCGCCCAATACCACGTGCTTGCACCGGTGCCTGCGCGCGAGCTCTCTCTCTCTCTCTCTCTCTCTCTCTCTCTCTCTCTCTCTCTCTCTCTCTCTCTCTCTCTCTCT
>NW_014580030.1:0-1962 GCF_000485595.1 Priapulus caudatus | reverse complement strand
CTCGGTGACACCGCATCGCGCAATATGATTGATCATAGTCCAGTGTTTGTATATCTATGATCAAACGAAATATTTTTGGAATTGAATTGCCTGTCTAACGAGGATTTAACTTTGATTGAATTTTTGTTGATAGAAATACTCGTTCTAGAAATATAACAGAGATCATATATACTGTAGGTGTTAACGGCTAACCGTTCTTTCGCATGCAGTGAGTGTTTGCAACAAAGCCAAACGCGCTCATGCACTTTGGTAAAATAGACGTAAATAACACGTGGACCCATCATTGCAGACTTACTATCCGATGCGACGTGTGGATAAATATTTCGCTTAGCTAGCCGTATCATGTTACCAAATCACGGTCTTTCACTGACAACGACCGCTATACTAACCATGCACCTTGCCACGAGGTGCCGAGCCTGTGTTCGTTATGGTAGGTGCGATCAATCGTGGCTGCGAACGTTCCTTGTACAACACCAAGCCTTCTATGGTACAAGAAAACACGCTTTAAAATTGACGTGCGTCGCACATTCGAGTGCTAAGTTCAAATCCCCCTCCTCTATCTATATATGACCTAGTTATCTATATTATTTCTACGCTAGCAACAGTCTGTCCCAGACGGCAGTGCAGCGCGTCATATGCCGCGCGACATCGATCTATAAATAATTACAGATCGATCGTTACTATATGTGCAGCACCACGCACCCGCAGCCCCCGTTTTGTTTTCATCCTACAGCCCTGCATGCTAGACGTCCTCACTCTTCCCGCTCCTGATTCTACCTCGCTCGCTCATCCCACTTCGCGTTTCTCCCTGCCTCTCTATACTCATATCCTGCTCCGCTACAGCCCTCCCATCGTCTCCCTGCCCACCATGCGTCTACCCCTACCTCTTCTCTCCACCTTCCTCTGTCTCCCTCTTCCACCTCTCCGTTCTTCCTCCTCGGTCCTCACCCTCCATTTTCCCGTCCCCTCCCCCACTTTTATCTATAATACTCTAATATCACTTTTATCGATCTCACAGAGCTCTCACAGAGCTCTCAGTCGCACTCACGGGAGCTTGTCACTTCATGTACGATGTGGACAGGCTGCCGCGTGCTGTCGTCAGTTGTCGAGCCATTGTTATAGTAAACTCGGAGAATAAATTGGACGTATGCGTCGACGCGTAGATATCCGCCTATACACGTGTTTGCACTGCCTGCGCGCGAGCTCTTCTCACCTCTCTCATCTCTCTCTCGATCTCTCTGCTCTCTCTGTCTCTCTCTCGCTCTCTCTCTCTATCTACTCTTCTCTTCTCTATCTTACCTTCTCTCGCTCGCTCTCTCTCTCTCTCTCTCGTCGCTCTCTCTCTCTCTCTCTCTCTCTCTCTCTCTCTCTCTCTCTCTGTTCTCTCTTTCGCTCTCTCTCTCTCTCTCTCTCTCTCCCTCTCTCTCTCTCTCTCCCTCTCGTCTCTCTCTCTCTCTCTCTCTCTCTTCTCTCTCTTCTCTCTCCGTCTTCTCTCTCTCTGCGTTGTGTGTCTCTCTCTCTAATCTATACCTCCTCTCTCTGGTGTCTGTCTCTCTGCGCACTCTCTCTCTCCCTCTCTCTCTCTCTCTCTCTATCTATCTATCTATCTATCTACCTCTCTCTCTTGTCTGTCATTTCTCTCTTTTCGCCTGTGACGCTACTCTCTGTCTCGTGTCTCTCTCTTTCTCTCATCGGTCCTCTCTCTGTCTCTCTCTTCCTCTCTCTCTCTCTCTTTCTCTCTGTCTCTCTTCTTCTCTCTCTCTCGTTCTCTCTCTTCTCTCTCTCTCTCTTCTATCTTCTATCTTTCTCTCTCTCTCTCTCTCTCTCATCTCTCTCTCTCCTCTTTCTCCAGCCTAGCACTGCTCACTGAGACTGCGTCGTGGTAGCACCAGGCATCCTATCCACGCTGTCAATACATGTTCGAAATTGGCCAGCCGATCCACACAGGACAACCAGCGTATC
>NW_014580029.1:23172-35494 GCF_000485595.1 Priapulus caudatus | reverse complement strand
ACACACAACGTTTACGCATGCAAAAAGTTTGTTGCACAACAATACGACCCAAAAAGATTTGTTGCCACCAAACCGTTTAGACCAAAAAGTTGTTGCCAACACTTACGCAACCCGAAAGTTGTTGCAACATTACACGCCAAATGTGTTGCAAGACATTACGCACATAAACAGTTGTTGCACGATACGACGCGACAGGTTGGCAACGTTACGGTCGCGCAATAGTTGATTTGGCAACTTTACGACCAAATGTTGTCCGCATATCGTTATGCGCGAAAGTGTTAGGCATATGCTTAGGACGCGAAAGTTGTTGCACACGTTTCAACGGAAGCGAAAGTTGTCCAACTTACAAATGCAAAAATTTGTTGCAACGTTACATACGCGAAATTGTGGGCACACGTTACAATCGCGAAAGCTTTTGCAACCCATTGACGCACCCGAAAGTTGTGCACACGTTACGACCCAAAAGTGTGTTGCGCAATAGTTACGACGGCGAAGTTTGTTGCACACGCTTCGCACGCGCGAAGATTGTTGCACACATTACGACCTGAAAGTTGTCGCAACGTTACGCTACGGCGAGACGGCGAATCCACAAAAGAAGTGCGCAGTAAGTTGTTGCAAGGGTACAGCAGCGAAGAGTGTGTGCAGACGTTACGGCGCGAAAGTTTGTTGCAACGTTACGACCCAAAAGCTGTCCGGCCGAAATGTTATGACCCAAAAAGTTGTTGCAACGCTTACGACAGCGAAAGTTGTTGCAATCGTTACGGCGTGCAAGTTTGTTGCATACGTGTAGGACCGACCAAAGCGTTGTAGTACACACGTTACGAACCCAAAAGTTGTCGGCAATCGTTACGACCCGCGAAAGTTGTTTGCAACATAACGACCGCCAACAAGTCTGTTGCAACGTTACCACATGAATGTTGTCACAAGAACGTATGTGAGCGAGGAAACGCGAAAGTTGTTGCAACGGACAACGGCCGAAAGTTGTTGCCATCACGTTATGACTCGAAAAGTTGTTGGCATACGTTATGCCCGCAAACCAGTTGTGTGCACATTACGACCTGAAAGGTTGTCGCAACGTTTCGACGCAAAAGCTGCTTGGCAACGCCCTTACGAGCAAAATTGTTCGGCAACCACCCTCTACCCCACCGAAAGTCTGTCTGCAACATGTACGAGGCGCCGAAGCTTGTCCCGCACCACATTCAGACCTGAAAAGTTCTCGCCATACGCTTACGCCCACAAGTACGCAAAACGCTGTTGGCAACGTTACGATCAAAAGTTGCTGGGCAACGTTTTCGCACCCCGAAAGTTGCTTGCAACATTTACGACGCGAAAGTTGTTGGCACGACGTTCACGACACACAAAAAGTTTGTTGCAACGTTACGACGCGAAAGTTTGTTCGCAACCTGTTACGGCTGCGAAAAGTATGCTGATGCAACGTTACGACCCAAAAGTTTGTCGCAACCTGACTCAATGACTCAAAAGTTGTTGCAACGCTTTATACGCGAGGAGAACGCGAAAGTTGCCGATTAACGACGAAGTCATATACAATGACGTTTTACACCGTCATAGAAAAAAAAACGTATGTTGCCTATACGCAGAGTAACGCAAAAAGTTTGTTGGCACTACGTACGAACGACGAAGGTTTGTTGCCACACGTTAACGCGCCGTGCGAAGTTTGCCAACGTTACGACCGGCAAAAGTTTCTCAACCGGCTACTGAGTGCGAAAGTTGTGGCAACTGTTACCGACGCGAACCCGATTGTTGCAACGATTTCAACGCGAAAGATTTCGGCAACTTACGACCTACAAAGTCTGTTGCACACGTTACGACCCGAAACGTATATCGTTGCAACATTACGTAAGGCCGAAGTTGTTGCAAACGTTACGACCTGTAATGGATCGTCAACAAGGAGTTAAATGCGAAATTTGTTGCAACGTTACAACTCGAAACGTTGTTGCAAACGTTATGACTATGCGAAAGTTGTTGCAACGTCTACGGCTCATATGACCGCAAATAAGTTGTTGCAACATTACGACGCTGAAAGTTGTCCGCAATCTACGACGCAAAAAGCTGCTGCACACGTACGCATGGGCAAAAGGTTATTGCGCAACATTACGACCCGAAAGTTGTTGCACAATTAACGGACGCGCGAAGTTGTTGCAACATTCAGGACCTGAAAAGTCTGTCGCAACGTTGTACGAACGCAAAAGCTTTTTGCAACGTGTACGATGGCAAAGTCTTGGTTGGGCACCACGTTTACGACCCAAGAAATTGTTGCAACTTACGACTGCCGAAAGTTGTTGCAAACGTTACGACACACGAAAGTGTTGTGCAACGTTATCGACGCGAAAGGTTGTTGCCAACGTACGCGCGCGAAGGTTGTTGCAACGTTAGACCTCAATAAGTTGTTCGCAATGTTAGATGGGAAAGTTGTTGAAACAGTTACGACCAAAGTTGTCGCATACATTAGTACCGAAGTTGTTCCAACGTTACGTACTCCCCCAAGTTGTTATCATACGTTAACGACCTGAAGTTGTCACAACGTTACGCACCGAAAGTTGTTGCAATCGTTGCAACCCGAAAGTTTTCAACGTTACGACTGCCGAAAGTTGTTGCAACGTTACGACTCGAAGTTGTTGCAACACGTTACGGACGCCAAGTGTCGCAAACGTTACGCACGGCGAAATTTTTGCAACGTTACGACGCTGAGTCTGTCGCAACGTTACGACCGAAATTGTTGCAACGTTCCCGCCCCAAAAGTGTTGCTAGGTTACGACGTCGAAAGTTGTTGCATACGTTATGCGTGAAAGTTGTTGCACAGAGCGTTACGGCGGTCAAAAGTTGTTCGCACGCAATACTTAAGAACACAAAATTGTTTGGCAACGTTACGAACGCGAAGGTTGTCTGCAACGTTACGGCGGCCGAAAGTTGATTGCAACGTTACGACCACAAAAAGTTGTCGCTAACGTTATACGCGAGTGTTCTCGCAAACGTTGCGAACGGCGAAAAAGTTGTCGCAACGTTAGCGACTCCGAAAGTTGGTTCAAACGTCGAGCCCGAAGTTTTCAACGTTACGACTGAAAGTTGTCACACACGTTATGACGCGAACGTTGTTGCCAACTGCATATACTCGCGAAAGTTATGCAACGTTACGACTCGAAAGTTGTTGCATACGTTTACGACGCGAAAGTTTTGGCAACATACACCTGAAAGTTGTCGGCAACGTTAAAGCGAATGCGAAACTGTCGAACGTTACGATACACATGTTGAAATATTAAGCCGACGCAAGATCATAGTTGACCACATTCACGCCCACGCCGAAAGTTCTCCTCGCAAAACGTTACGACATATAAAAGTTGTATACACGTCTAGCACGCAGACAGGTTTGTCTAGGCCAACGTATACGCTCGCGCAAAGTTTTGCACCCACACACGTTATGACAAAACGTATTGTAAGCAACGAAACCAACATATACGACGCAGAACAGTTGATTGACAATGTATAACGCACGCGAAAAAAAGAGTTGTGTTGCAAAGACTTTCAACGCGAACCCGTGTACGCAACACATCTATCACTCCCACACACCCCCACACCGACCAAAGTTTGTTGCATGACGTTACACGCGAAAAGTTGTTGCATGACGTTACAGACGCGAAAGTGTTGCAACACTTATCCACGAACCCACGAAAGGTTGTTGCACACGTTAAGACCCAACAAAGTTTGTTGACAGGTTAGTAAGGAAAACACACAAAAGTTGCTTGCACACGTTACGCACCAACACGCAACAAAACCACACATAGCGCGAAGTTGTTTGCAACATTCGCACATGAAAAGTTGTCGCAGACTATACGACGCAAAAAGCTGTAATGCAACGATAACGATGCAAAATTGTTGAACCTTACGACCCGATTGTGCGACATTACCGATCGGCGAAAAAGTTGATTGCAAACGTTACAACCGACAAAAGCTAAGCTTGCACCACGCCTCATACACGCGAAGGTCTGTTGCAAATAGTAGGGCGCGAAATTTGTTGCAACGTTACGACCCAAAAGTTGTCGCAACGTTATGACGGCTGGAAAGTCTGTTGCAACGTTAAACGTGAAAGTTGTTGCAACTGTTACAACGGCGAGTTTTGCAATCGCTAACGCACGCGAAAGTTGTCGGCAAGCATCTACGACCCAAAGTTGTTGCAACGTTACGCGACCCCAACAGTTGTTGCACAGTTACGACGCGAAAGTTGTCCTCGCCACCCACCGCTTCTTCGGCCCGCTGAACCGCAGCATTCAAAGGAGCTACGCCCCCCCACATCGGCAGTGAAAGATTGTCTTGCACGACGTTACGACCGCGAAAGTTGTACGCACGTTACGCACGGTTGTTGCACGTACGCGGCAAAAGTATATATAGCACGCTTACAACCGAAAAAGTTGTTGCAATGTTAACGACGCGACAAAGTCTGTCGCACTGACAAACCCAAACTGTTGCAACACACTCAGAACGCGAATAGTTCATTGAGCTACACGTTCGCGCGCGAAGTTGTTGCAGAGTTACGAGCCGACAGCCGTTGCAAGGTCTACCGACGCGAAAGTTGTCGCAAACGTACACCGAAGCTGTTGCAGACGTTACACGATGGCCAAAAGTTGTTGCAACATTGTACGACCCCAAAAGTTGTTGCAACGTTCTAGACGCAAAGTTGTTTGGCAACATTACGTACCCGAAAGTTGTTGGCAGACATTAGGACGCGAAAGTTGTTGCAACATTACTGACATAAAAGTTGTTTGCACGACGTTACGACGCGAAAGGTTGTGTGCACGTTACGGTCGCGAACAGTGTTTTGCATAACGTTACGACCCTATAAAGTTGTCGCATACGTAGACGCCGAAATTTGTTTGCGAATGTTAACGCGCGCGAATGTTGGCAGTACGTTTTCAACGCGAAAGTTGTCGGGCAACTTTTTACAATGCAAAATTTGTTGCACAGGGGGGGGGGGGGGGGGGGGGGGGGGGGCGGGGTGCGGAGGGGGGGGGGGGGGCGTTACAACGCGAAAGTCTGTTGGGCAAACCGTTACAACGCAAAAGTTTTGCAACATACGACCCGAACGTTGTTGGCCACGTACGAACCCAAAAGCTTGTTGGCAAGGTTACGCACGCGAAAAGTTGTTGCAACGTTACGGCGCGAAAGTTGTTGCAACGATTACGACCTGCAAAGTTGTCGCAACGTTACGACGCGAGTTAGGATTGCAAGGGTACGACGCGGAAAGTTTGTTGCAACGTTACGGCGCAAAGTTGTTGCAACGTTATCGACGCGCAAGAGTTGTCGGCAACATTAACGACACAAAAAGTTGTTGCAACGTTACACGCGAAGGTTGTTTGCAAACGTTACGCGCGCAAAAAGTTTGTTGCAGACGTTACGACCTAAAAGTTGTCGCAAACGTTATGAGACGCAAAAAGTTGTTGGCATGTTACGCAAGCAAAAGTTGTTGCAACGTTACAGACGCGAAAGTTGGTCGCAAATTTACGCACGTGCGAAATTTTGTTGCAATACGTTACGACGGCGAATTTGTTTTGCAACGTGACAACGCGGAAGTTGTTGCAAACGTTACGATCGCGAAGTTTGTCGCAAACATTAACGAGGACCCGAAAGGTTGTTGCAACGTTACGACCCAAAAGTTTTGGGCAAGGTTACGACGCGAAAGTTGTTGCAAACGTTACGGTCGCAGAGAGGTTGTTGCAACATTACGACCTGAAAGTTGTCAGCAACGTACGACCCAAAAGTGTTGCAACATTACGACCGAAAGTTTTGCAACCGTTACTCGGCGGCGAAAGTGTTGCAATGTTACGGGGGACGCGAAATCTGTGCAATGTTACGATCGCGAAAGTTGTCGCAACGTTACGGACCGCGAAATGCTGTTGTCACGTTACGATGCAAAAGTGTTGCAACATTACGACCGGCAAAAGTTGTTGGGCAACGTTTAGACGCAAAAGTTGTTGCAACATTACGACGCCGAAAGTTTTGCAAACATTACGACGCGAAAGTTGTTGCAAACATACTGAATATAAAGTTGTTGCAAAGTTACAGCGAAGCGTTGTTGCAACGTTACGTCGCGAACGTTGTTTGCACAACGTTACGACCCATAAGTTGTCGCAACGTTTATGACGCGAAAGTGTTTGCATATGTTACGACGCGAAAGTTTGTTGCAACGTTTCAAACGGGCGAAAGCTTGTCGGGCAAACTTACAATGGCAATTTGTTAGCAACGTTTAGCACAAGCGCGAAAAGTTGTTGGCAACGTTACCACGCGAAGTTGTTTGGCAAACACACAGTTACGAACGCGCAAAGTGTGTTGCAACGTTACGACCTCAAAAGTTGTTGCAAGGTTACATACGCGAAAGTTATGATTGCAGAGCGGTTACCGCGCAAAGTTGTTTGCATACGATTACGACCTGAAAGTTGTCGCATACGTTACGACCGCGAAGTTGTTGCAAGGTACGACGCGAAAGTTGTGACACGTTACGGCGCAAAGTGTTGCACAGTGAGACAACGTTACCAGCCCGAGAGGTGTCGGGCAAGAGTGAACGACACACAAAAAAAAGTTGTCTTGCACACGTTACGACCGAAGTTGCTTGCAACGTGGTACGCGCAAAAGTTGTTGCAGACAACACGTTACGCCAAGCTAAAAAGTTTGTCGCAACGTTATGACGCAAAAGTTATGCTATGTTACGGACGCAATAAGTTGTTGAACCGTTACAACGCGAAGTTGTCGCAAATTTACGACGCGACAAATTTGTTGCGAACGTTCTACCGAACGGGGACGACGCGGAACTTTGTTTTGGGCAACGTTACAAACGCGGAAGTTGTTGTTGGGCAACGTTACACGCGAAAGTGTGTCGCAACATTACGACCCGACAAGTTCTGTTATGCAACGCTTACTGACGGCATGGCCAAAAAGTTTTCAGAGGTTTACGAAGCGCGAAAGTTTGTTGCATACGTTACGGCGCGGAAGATAGTTGATTGCATACACATGTACGACCTAAGTTGTCGCAAAACGTACACCAACAAGCTGTTGCCCCAACGTTACATCAAAAGTTGTTGCACCCACGCATTAACGCCCCGCCCAAAGTTGTTGCAACCATTGAGACGCGAAAGCTGTTGCAACGTTACAAACGCCGATAAGTTGTTGCAATACGTTTAGTGACTGCGAAACGATTGTTGCAAACATTACGGGCCACACAAAGTTTTTTTGCATACGAGTCCAGCCATTTCCCGTAGTAAAGTTGTCGGCAACCAGTTGGCGTGGGGCGGGACCCGGAGGATTGAAAAGGGGGACGAGCGATGTACGATACCGCCGGCACACAAAAAGCTGTTGGCAAAGCCTGGACCGGGATTTAACCAGATGGTCCTATAATTTGCACCAAAGAGCCACCAGGCAACTTTCCGTCTCAGGCCCCCGAACGGGTGCAGAGATCGGATGCACAGTTACGAATAGCAAAAAGTTTGCGTTGCATACATTAATTTCAATTACGTAAAAGACGGTGATAGAATGCAAGTGAGGTACCCACACCCTCACCCCTTACGTTACCGCGCCCACACCTTTCCGAACGTCGGCGCCTCGTACATCGGTAAATGCCATTCTTACCGCCCCACACCCACCCTCAACCCCCCCCCTCCCCCTGCCCTCCCCCGCCCCCCCCCCCCCCCCCACCCCCATCTCCGATAAACGTGTCATCTCGCAAATGACAGCCCTGCTCTTTCTGTTTGCATGACACTCAGCGACGGTCGGTAAGTGGCGACACGAAAGTTTATTTCAATGTCGCGTAATGTGCAACAACTTTTTGTATTAATCGTTTGGCAAACACATAGGTTCGGAGTCAATAAGACGGACCTGAAGTTGCGCACGCGTACGACGCCATAATAGCGTGCAGGTATGAACGATGTTGAACAACTGTATGCAAAAAAAGTGTTGCAGGGTTGTTAAACGTTGCAAACGTTAGACCGACAAAACCAGATACTTAGTGAATACAGTTCACGACTCGCGAAACGTTGTATGCACAAACGTTCAACCAAGTTCGGTGTCTGCGATAATGTAACGTTGCAATGACAATTCTTTGGGTCGTAACGCGCCTCTATCGACGCCGTCCGCAACGAGTACTTGTTGGCAACGTGCGTACCGCCAGGCGAGGTCGCAGAAGAAACGACGATAGTTGTTAGCACCAAACGCCTTTTACGACGCACCAATAAGTTAAGTCGCTAATGATTAACTGACGCCGAAGTTCTTGCTATGCATGTTCACGAACGCTGAAAGGTGTGCGTCGTGACAGAACGTTCAATCGGGCGAAAGTGTCGAGACATACTTTATTTCAAGTCATACGCAAATTTGTTGCACGAGCTGAATGTTTACACGCGAAATGTTGTGTGCACACATTACCACCGAAAGTCTGTTGCATACGCTGACGACCCCAAAAGTTTCGCGTTAAGCAAGGTGTACGGCGCGAAATCAGTTTGTTGCACATAACACCATGAAAGTTGTCCGGTTGCGGGAGCAACAACTTCGCCGTCGTAAACTGCAACAACTTTTTGGGTCCTAACGTTGCCAAACGTTACTGACGCGTACAGAGTTTGCAGTGTAGCGTCTAGCGCGGAAAGTTGTGCAACGACTATATCGGCGCACTAGTATTGTGCAACGTTCGCACCCAAGAACTTGGTCGAACATTACGACACAGAAAGTGTTGCAAACGGTTCGCGTAAACCTGCAACGCGAAAGTGTGTTGACCAAAACACTGTTACGGCGCACAAGTTGTTTGGCAGAGTACGACCTACGAAAAGTTGTCGCAATACGCATATGACGCAAAAGAGGGGTTGTTGCAAGTGCCCGCGTGTAACGCCACGTGAAGTAGCAGAATTGCAATTTCCGCAGTCCCGTAACGATCTGCGATACAATTTTTACGGCGGCGGAAGCGTAGTGTTATGACACATGGTAGCGCGACTAAAGAAAGCTTGTCGCCACCGTTAGCGACGGCTAAAGCTGTCAAGCGATACGTTTGCACGAACGACAAAGTTCTTTGGTCATGAGACTTAGGGTCGCATCACGAAAGTTGCTTGAATTGCGCGAGCAACAGCACTTTTAGTACGAGCGCGATCAAATAGTTTAGCGTCAGAACGTTAAAACTCTATAGTTGTTAGCGGATCGAGACGTTACGGACGCGATGGTTGTTGCTAACGTTACGGCGCGAAGTTGGATTCGCAACGTTATCGACCCAAAGGTTGGTTGCACCCTAGGTTATATCCGAGCGAAAGTTGTTTGGCAACGTATCTTACACAAAAGTTGTTGCAACGTTATCACCGTAAGATCGAGAGGTTTGTGTGCCAAAGCCAACCCTTATCGCGCCGGCGAAAACGAGTTTGTGCTATGCAACCATTTATCTTGTAGCTCGGACACTCATTTGCAAAAAACCCTGTCGCTACCGTTGATGAACCCAGCGCGAAAGTCAAACTACTCGTTGCGCACCGTAACGTTGCAACAAATCTGCGCTAGTCTGGAACGCACTTGAAAACAAACGTTTCTGCGTCTCGCTAACGTTGGACAGAACGCCAAAGTTGTTCGCAACTTTACGACGGTCAGGCGTAATGGTGCAAACAATTTTCAAAATTTGTTGCAAACGTACCCGTACGACGCACAGAGAAGGTTGTCGCAACGTAATGACGCAATTATGTGCTACTATCTTACGTTTACAGCGGAACGCAACGTTACGACCCAAAAGATGTCGCAACGTTACGACACGAAAGTTGTTGCAACGTTACGACCCGAAAGTTGTCGCAACGTTACGATGCGAAAGTTGTCGTAACGTTACGACCCGAAAGTTGTCGCAACGTTACGACACGAAAGTTGTTGCATAACTGCTGCCTTGTGACAATGATAACGATAATAATGACAATGACGACAACGACAACGAAAATGATGACAATGAGAACGACCGCTCAATCTAGCTATTTGTTTAGGCTAGTGTAAACCTGCATGGCTGCACAATATTATTGTTGGCCTACCTCCAGTAGCCATCCTTTTTATTATCACGCGGCATCGGCGGCAAATCACTACACTCCCCCCCTCCACATTCCCCTAGCTCTGCACAACTAACCAGGTGCAGAAAATACTTTGTGACGGCTATATATTATGCTCGTCTATTTTGTCGTGACGTAGCACATGGCTCGTGTGACATATTTGCACATGGCAACTGCCACAATAGTAGTACAGAGCCTTCAGTCTGATTCTCGTAGTTTTGCCGTGCTGGAGTAAAACTTGTATAACAACGAACAACAGAGCTTCTGAAACAATGACATATATATACGATGCGATGAAATGATTTTGGTAAAAATGACAATGCTTTTCATGCATTGTGCGTATGATGATTACACTAACGATGATCAGAAATATTCTGGGGACAGATGCGAAAGTGATGATGTCGACGATGAGGAAAATAATATGATAGATACCCTGGTTGTCTCACCGTATAAGCAAAGAGGCTAGAGAGTAAACATCCTAGCCAATCTGCGAAGTGCTGCTAATGCACAGGTGAAGACGTAACACAGAGATCACACCCTCATTTAACTTAATTAAAATTAAACATTTTATAATAATAATATTGATAGCTTACATTGATGATGGTGACAATGTAATCAGGGGAAACAATGCTAATGATGATGAAGACGATGATGATGATGATGATGATATTGTCATTATTATCGTTATCATTGTCACAAGGCAGCAGTTACTGGACGACAACGACAACGAAAATGATGACAATGACAACGACCGCTCAATCTAGCTATTTGTTTAGGCTAGTGTAAACCTGCATGGCTGCACAATATTATTGTTGGCCTACCTCCAGTAGCCATCCTTTTTATTATCACGCGGCATCGGCGGCAAATCACTACACGCCCCCCCCCTCCACATTCCCCTAGCTCTGCACAACTAACCAGGTGCAGAAAATACTTTGTGACGGCTATATATTATGCTCGTCTACTTTGTCGTGACGTAGCACGTGGCTCGTGTGACATATTTGCACATGGCAACTGCCACAATAGTAGTACCAGTGCCTTCAGTCTGATTCTCGTACGTGAACTCAAGACGTCCACTGTCCACAGTGATTAACCCAGGGGCGTGTACAGGGGGGTCCGGGGGGTCCGGACCCCCCCCCTGCTCGCGCAGAAAACGTATCTGAGGGGGTCTAATTTCAAAAAATTTCTTCCCCTTCTTTCACACCCCCTTCGCGTGCTCGCAACTTTGGCTTACGCTTAGACCACCCGGTCCAAATCGTGTACACGCCCATGTAACCCAACCCACCCCATCCCTCCCCACCCATCCTGAATAGCTCGTCAGTTTTGCCGTGCTGGAGTAAAACTTGTATAACAACGAACAACAGAGCTTCTGAAACAATGGCATATATATACGATGCGATGAAATGATTTTGGTAAAAATGACAATGCTTTTCATGCATGGTGCGTATGATGATTACACTAACGATGATCAGAAATATTCTGGGGACAGATGCGAAGGTGATGATGTCGACGATGATGAAAATAATATGATAGATACTCTGGTTGTCTCACCGTATAAGCAAAGAGGCTAGAGAGTAAACATCCTAGCCAATCTGCGAAGTGCTGCTAATGCACAGGTGACGACGTAACACAGAGATCACACCCTCATTTAACTTAATTTAATTTAAATATTATTTATTTATGTGGCCATCCCAATTTGTTGTCATCATTATTTTTCTTATTGTACCCATGTTTCTTAGTATTCGTACCCTAAGATTGACTCCCGCGTTAGATCGTTCTAAAATCATACAGACAAAATTGCTTAGCGAGCCGTTACTTAGGAAAAAGACGATCCTGTATGATAATATTTTATTTAATGCCAAATTGTCATAAAATGCATTCATAGCCGACAAATATTGCTGGCTATTACGGTTATTTCAGCACATACCTACCTCAAAAAGAATGGCAGATCTGCACTGTTTGATTATAAATATCACTAAATATAATGATAAATATAAAATACAAATATAATATATAATATAAATATAATTAAAATAAGACGATTACAATGGCTATAATAATATTGCGTGTGGGGCGATCTGCCCAGGTAGATTATTTTGTAAGACAGGCGTGATGATTATAATAATATTGCTTGTGGGCAAAGTAACCAGGTAAATTATTATATAAGATAGGCATGATTCTTGTAATAACATTGCGTGTGGGGCAATGTAACCAGGTAGATTATTTTATATGACAAGCATAATTCTTATAATAATATTGCTTGGGGAAAATGT
>NW_014580029.1:20933-22078 GCF_000485595.1 Priapulus caudatus | reverse complement strand
GCCTGTCTTATAAAATAATCTACCTGGGCACATTGCCCCATATACAATATTATTACAAGCATGATGCCTGTGTGATATAATAATCTACATGGTTACATTTCCCCCTAGCAATATTATTATAAGCATTATGCCTGTCTTATAAAATAATCTACCTGGGCACATTGCCCCATAAACAATATTATTACAAGCATCATGCCTGTCATATATAATAATCTACCTGGTTACATTGCCCCCAAGCAATATTATTATAAGCATTATGCCTGTCTTATAAAATAATATACCTGGGCACATTGCCCCACGCGCAATATTATTACAAGCATCACGCCTGTCTTATATAATAATCAACCTGGTTACATTTCCCCCAAGCAATATTATTATAAGCATTACGACCGTCTTATAAAATAATCTACCTGGTTACATTTCCCCCAAGCAATATTATTATAAGCATTACGCCTGTCTTATAAAATAATCTACCTGGGCACATTGCCCCATAAGCAATATTATTACAAGCATCATGCCTATCTTATATAATAATCTACCTGGTTACATTTCCCCCAAGCAATATTATTATAAGCATTACGCTTATCTTATAAAATAATCTACCTTGTTACATTTCCCCCAAGCAATATTATTCGAAGCATTACGCCTGTCTTATAAAATAATCTACCTGGTTATTATAAGCATTTATTGCTTGTGGAAAATGTAACCAGGTAGATTATTTTATAAGATAGGCGTAATGCTTATAATAATATTGCTTGGGGGAAATGTAACCAGGTAGATTATTTTATAAGATAAGCGTAATGCTTATAATAATGTTGCTTGGAGAAAATGTAACCAGGTAGATTATTATATAAGATAGGCATGATGCTTGTAATAATATTGCTTATGGGGCAATGTGCCCAGGTAAATTATTATATAAGATAGGCATGATGCTTGTAATAATATTGCGTTTATGGGGCAATGTGCCCAGGTAAATTATTATATAAGATAGGCATGATGCTTGTAATAATATTGCGTTTATGGGGCAATGTGCCCAGGTAAATTAATTTATAAGACAGGCATGATGCTTGTAATAATATTGATTATGGGGCAATGTGCCCAGGTAAATTAATTTATAAGACAGGCGTAATGCTTATAATAATATT
>NW_014580029.1:18649-20923 GCF_000485595.1 Priapulus caudatus | reverse complement strand
TATAATTAAAATAAGACGATCACAATGGCTGTAATAATATTGCTTGTGGGGCAATATGCCCGGGTAGATTATTTTATAAGACAGGCGTAATGCTTATAATAATATTGCTTGGGGGAAATGTAACCAGGTAGATTATTATATAAGATAGGCATAATGCTTGTAATAATATTGCTTATGGGGCAATATGCCCAGGTAGATTATTTTATAAGACAGGCGTAATGCTTATAATAATATTGCTTGGGGAAAATGTAAACAGGTAGATTATTTTATAAGACAAGCGTAATGCTTATAATAATTTTTCTTATGGGGCAATGTGCCCAGGTAGATTATTTTATAAGACAGGCGTAATGCTTATAATAATATTGCTTGGGGGAAATGTAACCAGGTAGATTATTATATAAGATAGGCATGATGCTTGTAATAATATTGCTTATGGGGCAATATGCCCAGGTAGATTATTTTATAAGACAGGCGTAATGCTTATAATAATATTGCTTGGGGGCAATGTAACCAGGTAGATTATATTTTGAAGGCAGTCACAATGCCCATAATAATATTGCTTAGGAGGTAATATGACCACGTGGATTATTTTTTGAGACAGGCACGATCGATGCCTATAATAATAATGCTTGGGGGGTAATTATTTATATATCAACATTATGGGCTATATGCAATCCAATACAAAATATAATGAAACATATATAGAGATAACTTTAGGGTATCGTTCAATAATCAAGCTCATAGTTTTCTCCACAAATACAAAATTTCTGCTGTCTCTTGATGACAGATGTACGGCATATCTCAGGTTGTCTCACCGTATAAGCAGAGAAGCTAGAGAGTGAACATCCTAGCCAATCTGCGAAGTGCTGCTAATGCACAGGTGAAGACGTAACACAGAGATCACACCCTCATTTAACTTAATTAAATTTAAACATTTTTTATTTATTTTGTCATCATTATTTTTCTTATTGAACCCATGTTTCTTAGTATTCGTATCCAAAGATTGACTCCCGCGTTAGATCGTTCTAAAATCATACAGACAAAATTGCTTAGCGAGCCGTTACTTAGGAAAAAGACGATCCTGTATGACAATATTTTATTTAATGCCAAATTGTCATAAAATGCATTCATAGCCGACAAATATTGCTGGCTATTAGTATTACGGTTATTTCAGCACATACCTACTTCCAAAAGAATGGCAGATCGGCGCCGTAGAATTATAAATAACACTAAATATAATGATAAATGTAAAATATAAATATAATATATAATATAATATAATATATAATATTAATATAATATATAATATAAATATAATTAATATAAGATAATCACAGACTCACAATGGCTGTAATAATGTCTGTGCCCAGGTAGATTATTTTATAAGACATGCGTAATGCTTATTTAATAATATTGCTTGGGGAGGGGGGATGTAACAATAATATTACTTGGGGGGGGGAGATGTGACCGGGTGGATTATATTTTGAAGACAGGTACGATGCTTATAATATTATTGCTTCAGGCGAGGAAATGCATTAAATTTGCTGGATTTCTTGGGGGGCAATGTGACCAGGTGGATTATATTTTGAATGCAGGCAAAATGCACATAATAATATTGCTTATAGTGGGCAATATTACCAAGTGGGATATGTGTAAGACAGGTTAAGTGCCTATAATAATATTGCTTGAAGGGGCAATATGGCAACGCAGATTATTTTTTTAAGACAGGCATGTCTAATAATATTGTGGGGGGATTTTTATCAGTTGGATTGTTTTTTTAAGACAGTCGCGATGTCTGTAATAATATTGCTGGGGGAGAGGGGGGCAATATGACCAGGTAGCTTATTTTTTAATACAAGCACGATCTCTAATAACATCGCTGGATTTCTTGGAGGGCAATGTGACCAGGTGGATTATATTTTGAATGCAGGCACAATGCATTCACTGCTAACTTTGTGTAGCAACTTCTTAACAAATTTTGTTTAATATGCAATGGCAACATACAACCAGCAAACTAAATCCACGTGGGGTAATACAGTGGAGCTGTGCCCCGAGGAGACTGCCCAGGCCTCTTCTTCACACATGTTTAATAATATTGGTTGGGGGGAATTTTATCAGTTGGATTTTTTTATTAGGACAGGCGCAATGTTTATAATAATATTGCTGGGGAGGGGGGGGGCAATATGACCAGGTAGCTTATGTTTTAATGCAGGCACGATATCTAATAACATCGCTGGATTTCTTGGGGGGCAATGTGACCGGGTGGGTTATATT
>NW_014580029.1:13293-15793 GCF_000485595.1 Priapulus caudatus | reverse complement strand
AACTATAACACTATCGCGTGAAGCAAAACGGTACTTATATTTTCGTAGACGGTTCCTTTCTTCGGAGTTCGTGCGATAAATGGATTCATCAGTGATCTCTGTGTCCTCTAACGACCTTGAAGGAAAAGTGAAAAACATAAATTGCCTGAACCCACACACACACACATACACACGTGCACCCACACAAACTACCCCTTAAACACGCACATACACGTATGCGCACGCACGCACGGCCACGTCCACACGCACGCACGCACGCACGCCCGCACGCACGAAGGCACGCACGCACAAACGCACGCACAAACGCACGCACGCACGCACGCACGCACGCACTCACGCACGCACGCACGCACGCACACACACACGCATACATACATACATACATACACACACACACACACAAACACGCACATACACGTATGCGCACGCACGCACAGCCACGTACGCACGCACGCACGCACACACACACACACACACACACACACACACACACACACATATACATATATATATATATATACACACGCGCGCGAGCGCACGTACCTATTTTATTACTATAATAACTACGTATAATAAGATCCATCCATCGTCCATACATACAAACATCCATCCATGCATCCATCCATCCATCCATCCACGCATCCCACGCATCCACGCATCCACGCATCCACGCATCCACGCATTCACGCATTCACACATCCGCACATCCACCCATACACCCATACACCCATAGACCCCTACATTCATCCATACATCCATACATTCATACATCCATACATTCATACATCAATACATCCATACATCCATACATCCACACATTCACACATCCACACATCCACACATCCACACATCCACACATCCACACATCCACACATCCACACATCCACACACCACACATCACACATCCACACATCCACACATTCACACATCCACACATCCACACACAGCACATCCACAATCAACACACCCACACCTTACACACATCTACACATCCACACATCCACACATCCACACATCCACAGCGATCCACACTATGCCACACCATCCAAGCATACCTACATTCATCATCCACCATACACCCCTACATCTATACATACCACCCATACACCCATACATTCACACATACATATAGACATTCATAACATCCTATCATTCATACAGACAGTACATCACGTCATATAAAAACACCCATACGCAAAATTCAGCAAACCCGACATCCACACATAGACATACATCCATACATCCATACATCCATACATCCATACATCCATACATCCATACATCCATACATCCACCCACACACCCATACACCCCTACATCCACCCATACACCCATACATTCACACATGCATCCATACATCCATACATCCATACATTCAAACATCCATACATCCATACATCCATACATCCATACATCCATACATCTATACATCCATACATCCAAACATCTATACATCCATACATCCATCCCATACACCCATACATCCACCCATACATACACCCATACATCCACCCATACATCCACCCATACATGCACCCATACATTCACACATACATCAATACATCCATACATCCATACATCCATATATCCATACATCCATACATCCATACATCCATACATCCATACATCCATACATCCATCCATACATCCATACATTCACACATACATCCATACATCCATACATCTANCACATCTACACATCCACACATCCACACATCCACACATCCACACATCCACACATCCACACATCCACACATCCACACATCCATACATTCATACATCCACCCATACACCCATACATCCATACATACACCCATACACCCATACATTCACACATACATATAGACATTCATACATCCATACATTCATTCAACCATACATCCACCCATACACCCATACACCCCTACATCCACACATACATCCATACATCCATACATCCATACATCCATACATCCATACATCCATACATCCATACATCCACCCACACACCCATACACCCCTACATCCACCCATACACCCATACATTCACACATGCATCCATACATCCATACATCCATACATCCACCCATACATCCATACATTCACACATACATCCACCCATACATNAAGAAGTGCTGCTAATGCACAGGTGAATAGTAACACGAGAGATCACACCCTCATTTAACTTAATTAAATTTAAACATTTTTAAACATCACTATTTTCTTATTGAACCCATGTTTCTTAGTATTCGTATCCTAAGATTGACTCCCGCGTTAGATCGTTCTAAAATCATACAGACAAAATTGCTTAGCGAGCCGTAACTTAGTAAAAAGACGATCCTGTCTAACAATATTTTATTTAAAATGCCAAATTGTCATAAAATGCATTCATAGCCGACAAATATTGCTGGCTATTACGGTTATTTCAGCACATACCTACCTCAAAAAGAATGGCAGATCTGCGCTGTATAGTTATAAAATATCACTAAATACAATGATAAATATAAAATACAAATATAAT
>NW_014580029.1:11254-11573 GCF_000485595.1 Priapulus caudatus | reverse complement strand
CCTTGATGACAGATGTACGGCATATCTCAGGTTGTCTCACCGTATAAGCAGAGAACTCTCTAGGTGCATTAGCAGCACTTCGTAGATTGGCTAGGATGTTCAAGGTGAAGACGTAACACAGAGATCACACCCTCATTTAACTTAATTAAATTTAAACATTTTTTATTTATTTTGTCATTATTATTTTTCTTATTGAACCCATGTTTCTTAGTATTCGTATCCTAAGATTGACTCCCGCGCTAGATCGTTCTAAAATCATACAGACAAAATTGCTTAGCGAGCCGTTACTTAGGATAAAGACTATCCTGTAGGACAATAT
>NW_014580029.1:3188-8734 GCF_000485595.1 Priapulus caudatus | reverse complement strand
TGGCCGATAATCGCTCAATTGTTGCACGAAACCCTTTCGACGTGTTGATTCTCCGTCTCCTCGGCACGTCTATCCGTTTACAACGAAACGATTGGCACTGGAAAATAAATTACCAGATGTACTGTTATATACGTTATATACGTTAATATATATATATACGTTAGTGAAACGCCAATAATTTGAAATTCTTTTTCATGTCCATTGCAACTGAACGTGAACAGCTATATTAATCCTTCCCGTAGAATATTTAAACTCTTTTATTAATGATTACCTATACTGTAATATTATTGTTGCATGTGCCTATGCATGTTGTATAGCCCTGTTTTGTACTGTATTGCTCAGAAATTTTATTGTTTTAACTGCTCAATGAACACTATTGCATCTATCAGATTGTTTCTCCATGAAAAAAGACCGTGTTCATGTATTTGTATTTGAATTACATGCAATAAAGATGTAATAATAGTACTGTAATCATTTTGCTTTGTTTTTATTTATTATCAAGTAACTTCTCTTCTATTGTATCGCTAAAACGACCTGTTATTTTAAAATTCGGTTATCATATATTTACGTTGGACACGATTTTCGTTGTTTGTTTATTTGTTTAGCTAATGTGTTTTTCATGTTAATTACAGCATTAATCACATGCTACTATGATAATTTGGTGATTGAGTTGCAATGTTTAACCGTAACCCTACTCTTAGGAGTGGCAGACTTAATTCGATGTCCTGCGGGTCCTTCGCCACTCCTGTGCTTAATCTGATAATTACGTACTATAACGTATTTTATTTACATTTGTGCCGCTGTACATATATACCGTTATAATACTAATTGTGCACAAATAAGCATTTGTTGCATATGAATTTGAATTATTATACGTCTTGAACAACGAGCAAGTCTGGGTGGCCGCGCTATAAATCAATAATTAATACTGCATTAACTTACGTCAGGTTCGTGTTAATTCCAATAATGCGCCTTTCAAGTTATCACAGGTAAAACTTCGACCACAAACACACAGAGACAAGATGGCGAGGATGGTTCTGTTCATTTTTGTATTGAACGCGAGAAATCTCGCGAGAAAGAGGCCCTTCACGTCGTGACGAAACCCGATGTAAATCAGGTATTACAGTACCGCACGATATATCCATCTGGTTAATCCACATATGCGCACTTTATAATTATTTTCACACTAGATGGCGCTAGAATGCCAAAATTTAACAGCATTTCTGCATTCGATATTGCTCCCACTCCCACAAAAGGGTGCATTCATACACATCATCAGGAGTGTTATAACGATATAGTCTATATTATGACTAAATGATTATATAGGGGTACTACTATATAAAGATATACGAGGTCTATATGACTATATAGAGTCTATATAATTATTATGACACTCCTGATATCACAGGGGTTAATAATGACAAATATTAATTTGTCATAATCAACATAAATTATTAAAATTTCATTATTAACCCATGATATAAATATATAATATATATATATATTTATGGTAGATAGATTAAAACAGACATCACGTTTTTGCTGTACTCAGAGTTTCACGCCTTGCGCGATCATGTCGCATGAATCGCAATGATCGCGCAGGTGAAACTCTGAGTAACAGCAAAAGTCGATGTCTTGTGGTTAATCTATCTACAATATATTACGCTCTGGGCCATATTAATGGCATGAGCACTGTGTACAGTATGTGTCGGACAAAAGCATAAGATGTATATATAATTGTAGTATATATATATATATATAATATGATATATTATAAATAAATATATATATATATATATTTAGTTTACAAGATAGAGACAATCTGTCATTTTTGTTTTTTATTATTGGTGTATAAAAATGTGAGATCGTTTATGACAAGGTAAAGTTTTACACAAGTAAAAGATCAATTATTACATCGTAAATTAATTATATGACAATTATAAGAGGTATACCTTGAATAATTGTTATTTTTGGCTAAATGTCAAAACCAAAATATGACGTTTGCTGTAGCTGGTCGAAATGCTCTATACAGAACAAGAAACATGATATTTGACCTTGATCAAAATTGTCGCACAATTTTTTCTGGCAGGCAAAATAGGTAAATAATCCGTTAGGTAACAAGTATAAACAGTTCATATACTAACGTACGTTAGTATTAACAATTTCGCTAAATAAGTTTAACGTTAGACGCATATACCTCAGCCAGGTATTTATGAAATACATTCTAAAGACACACGCTTAGTTTTCGCTTGCCTGACCAAGAGCGACGAACATAATATTGCTATTGAATCCCAGTTAAACTAAATTTCGCAAACTATTTAACGTTAAATCACACACCTCAACCAGAGTATACTGAAACGACATTCTAAAGGCCAACGCCTAGTTTTTCCCTTGGACTTGACCAAAGACGAACGAAGATAATCATGGCTTATTCAATCCTCAGTTAAATTAAATTTCCGCAACTAGTTTAACGTTATAATCAAAACACTCAACAACGGTATTATAAACAATCTCTAAGGACACGCCTAGTTTTACCGTGGCCTGAACCAAGACGTACGAACATAATCTAGTATTAATCAATTAAATTATATTTCCCAACAAGTTTGATTTGATCACAGATCCATCAAGTTTTAATCACGAGTGTGAATGAGAGTAACTTAATAGTAGTTCTTCATTTTTCAAGCTTCATTCTATTGAAGACAAAGAATTTTGAAAAAAGGGGGGACCCGCGTGTTGAGAACCACACGTTACTGCACGATGGCAGCCTTTGCATCCGCTCTGCATCATCGCCATGGTTACTACATGGCTTGTACAGCCTCATAACATCTCTGCTCATTCCGGTCCACGGCACGGTTGTCATGGAAGAGCACTCTGCCAATCATCGCCATTGGCTTACTGCATGGCTGTCAGCCTCATCATCATCTCTTGCCATCATCACGGTTACTTGCGCGGTTGTCATAGATATCTGCATCATTGCCATGGTTAGCATGGATGTCAAGTCCTCAGTCAATCATCTTCTGCATCATAACGGTCACTGCACGGGGTTTTCCACAGCGACCTCGAGGCATCCTCTCGGCATGTCCACGTTCGGCCTGTACGCCTCAGCTGGTCCAGTACTCGGCACGTGTTAGCAGGCCTCACGCATCGTCGCGCACGGTTACCGCACGTGTAGCAGCAGCTCGGACGGTACGCACGTGCACCATCACCACCTCCCAAGCATCGCGCCGAGGCCAAGGGTGAGTAGATTTGGATGCTAGTACTGGTTGCTGATCGCTCGGTGTAGACGCCGCACGGCGTAGCAAGGCCTCAGCATCGTCGCCTGGTTCACCACAACGTGTTAGCAGCCTCAGCATCGATCGCCAGGGGTTACGCACGTGTAGCAGCCTCAGCATCGCGCCACGGTTGACCGCACGCCTGCTAGGCAGCCTCAGCGATCGTCGCCACGGTTACCACACGTTGTAGCGCCTCATCATCGTCGCCACGGTTACCACACGTGTTAGAGCCCACATCGTCGCCACGCGTTACCCGCCACGTGTAGCAGCCTCGAGCGAGTCATCGCCACGGTCTTACCAGCACGTGTAAGCAGCCTCAGCATCGTCGCCCACGCGTTACCGCGCACGTGTTACGAGCCCCAGCATCGTCGCCCACGGCTTAACCACACGTGTAAGCAGCCTCAGCATCGGTCGCCACGGTTACCGCAGCGTGTACAAGCCTCAGACATTCATCGCCACGGTTACCGCACGTGTAGTCAGCCTCAGCAATCGTCGCCACGCGTTACCGCACGTGTAGCAGCCAGCATATCGCCAACGGTTACCGACGTGTAGCAGCCTCAGCATCGTCGCCACGGTTACCGCACGTGTAGCAAGCCATCAGCACCACCTTCTCCCAGACTCGCGCACGAAAGGCCAGGGTGGAGTAGGAGGCAGTACTGGTTGCTGATGAAGCTCGGTGTCAGGCGACGCCACGGCAAAGCTCCCCACCAAACTTCTCAGACAGCGCTGCGACCGGCCGACGCCTGAAAGAATAAATGTATATAGCCAGATAATGGTATGTAATAAATAATGTATATATAGTATAGTATATATATATATATATAGTATTATTATTATATATATTGGTGTGTTGCAAGTATATCTTTATGTAATTTTAACTGCTCACCACTATAGTGCATCTATCAGATTTCATCTCCAAGAAAAAGATTGCCTTCATTACATGTAATTGCATTTGAATTTTCATGTAATAAAGGTTTAATAATAATAATAATAATAATAATAATTTAATAACCTTGTTCTGAACAGTCGTCGCACGGTGGCTGCATTTTTGAGGCTCACTCGCGGGTCTCCCGTCGCCACGAAAACGATGTGGAAGCGAATGCCGGCGTCGGAGCGAAAGCCGGGTGCGAGGTCAGAGGTCACGCTAGAGGTCGCGCTAGGGGTCGCACTAGGGGTCCCGGTCAGTGCGGTGGGATAGACGAATCCACTCTCACTGATGAAGCCTACAACGGACAATTTACGGGGAGAAAAACATTAGAAATGTTTGAGAATTCGCGCTTGCGATGATACGATATATAAATCCGATATTAACAATAAAGTAAAATTACGAATGCCCGTTGATCGTGATATTGTAGTAAATAAGATATAATTTTGATAATATTATATGTATACATATAATATATAATTGAGAACTGCTGTATTATGATAAAACGATGACGCCTAAAACGGACAATGCATGTGCAAAAAAAAATAACGTACATGCAAGTCGGCGGCCATGCTTTTTTCTCCAAGAACATTCAAAGACGCTGCAACTCGTGTTAGCAGAACAATTTCAAACGCTAGGCAACGGGAGATGCCCGACGACCGAGAACGAAAAACAAGTGGGCATCGATCTTGCTCACGCAAAAAAGTCGCCGGCACTTTCCTACCTGGTGCAGGAGGAGCTGGTGCACCGAAGGGTCGACCAATCGGCGCTGCAGCTCCCTTCCTGCCGCCAAACATGACGCCGTGACATGACGCACGAGGAACGCCGGCGCCACCTGCCTGCGGCCACACTGGCGCTGTCGTCGCAGGTCCACCAGAGCCCCCTGGTGGGGGCGGCGGCGGCTGGGCACCGAGCCCCCCAGAGGAGGCGCCACCGGCAGCGTGGTGCGTTGCACCGAGGAGCGAGCTCAAACCGAATGTGCGGTGGTTGACCTGCAGGTGGCGCCACTGCCCCAAAGGTGAACCCCTACGCGCCTTTGCCTAGAGGAGGCCACGCTGCACCGAATAGTCCACCGCCGCCGCCACTGCTGGCTCCACCTATAGATGGCGTGGGAGTCGGCGCCGCAGCGAGCAATGCAGAATCTGCACAGACAATGTCGCATTCGTCGTCGGGGACGTCGGCTGCCTCCGCGCGGATACGTTGCCGCGACGACGCCATCTTCTTCTTATGGTTGCGTTCTTGCTTGCCGCACGTGTCACATTCTGCTGCTGCTGCTGACGACTAACGACGACCGTCACCGCGGCAACGACGGCGAACGTCCTATATCATCGCGCGTCTCTACGGCAACG
>NW_014580029.1:0-228 GCF_000485595.1 Priapulus caudatus | reverse complement strand
AGAGAGAGAGAGAGAGAGAGAGAGAGAGAGAGAGAGAGAGAGAGAGAGAGAGAGAGAGAGAGAGAGAGAGAGAGAAGAGAACCAGAGGGTGTGTGTATGTGTCAGAGAGAGAGAGAGAGAGAGAGAGAGAGGTGTGTGTGCGCATGCGCACGTGTGAGAGAGATATAACATGAGATGGAATGTGTCTGAGAGAGAGAAAGGTGGAGGGGGTCCATGCCTCCCCTCTGG
>NW_014580028.1:8709-21806 GCF_000485595.1 Priapulus caudatus | reverse complement strand
TAGAGAGAGAGAGAAGAAGTTAGAGAGAAAGAGAGAAAATAATAAGTTAGAGAGAGAGAGAAGAAGTTAGAGAGAAGAGTTAGAATACGAAATCCCCTTGCTAGCGAATGTACGGCCTGTAGGTAAGGAAGATTTTGAAGGCATTTCTAAGCATGATTTGTCCTTTAACCGTTAAAGATAACATTTTAATTTACTCAGCGAGTTCATTAATTTAATCTTAGGAGATGGTCAGCAATTTATGTATTATTATTTATATATTTATATAGCAATCTGCATATTAAATATTTGTATATATTAAATTGTGAACAATCTATGCAGTAGGCGCCCTAACAACGACCTACCTATTGTACATATGCATTACCTATTGCATATACATTTACATATATTTACATATGTATCTCCTATTGGCATCCACTATGTGCTACAACACACAGTCATGAAGGATATGTGTATTCGAAACCTGGTCGTACATTTGCGCATGTTTGCTCTAGCTGATCCATTGCATACGCCTAGCGATGAGTTTATATCGCGACGCTACACGCGAACGAGTTATTGACAATCGTATACGACGTTCGCCACACGATCCGAACCGCTAAAACCGAATTTCTATTAGCTGGCAGCAATTTCCCCTTTGCATACTAATGCTTTACTACCTCCTCCCCCTCTCTTCTCCCTCCTCCCGCCCCTCCCTCCTCCCTCAGTGCATACTAATGTTTAACTACATCCTCCCGCCCCTCCCTTCTCCTTCAGTACATACTAATGCTTTACTACATGCCGTCCCTCCTGCCTCAGTACTACTAAATGCTTACTACATCCCCCTCCCCCCTCCCTCCTTCCTCAGTACATACTAATGGCTTTAGCTACATCCGCCCCGCCCCCTCCCTCAGTTACATACTAATGGCTTTACTACAATTCCCTCCCCCTGCCCTCCTCCCTCAGTATCATACTAATGCTTTACTACAATCGCCCCTCCCCTTGCCCTCCTCCCTCAGTAGCATACTAATGGCTTTACTAGCATCCCCGCTCCCCCTCCCTCAGTACATAACTAATCTTTACTACAATCGCCCCTCCCCCTCCGCATCCTCCTCAGTAACATACTAACTGCTTTTACTACATCCCCCTGCCCGCCTCCCTCCACCCTCAGTAGCAGTACTGAATGCTTTTACTACATCCGCTGCCTCCCCGCTACCCCTCCTCTCCTCAGTAAATACTAATGCTTTACCTACATCCCCCCTCCCCCTCCCTCCTCCCTGCAGATACATACTAATGCTTTACTAAACATCCCGCTCCGCCCCTCCCTCAGTACATTACTAAATGGCTTTACTAAGCATCGCCGCCTCGCCCCTCCCTCAGTACATACTAATGCTTACTACATCCCCCTCCCCCTTCGCCGCTCAGTACTACTATGCTTTACTACATCCCCCTCCCCTCGCTCGCCTCAGTACATACTAATGCTTTTACTACAATCCCCGCTCCTCCTCCCGTCAGTACATACTAATGCTTTACTACATCCCCCCTCCCCCCTCCCTCCTCCCTCAGTACATACTAATGCTTTACTACATCCCGCCTCGCTCCCTCCCTCAGTACATACTAAATGCTTTACTAGCATTCCCCCCTCACCTCCGGGGTCCCTCTCCCCTGCCCTCAGTACATACTAATACTTACTACCTCCTCCACCCTCTCTTCTCCCTCCCTCCCGCCCCTCCTCCTCCTCCGTACATACTATGCTTTACTACATCCCCCTCCCTCCTCCGCTCAGTACATACTAATGGCTTTACTACATCCGCTTCTGCCCCCCTCCTCCTGCCCTGAGTACATACTAATAGCTGTACTACATCGCCTCTCCCCCCCTCCCTCCTCCCTCAGTACATACTAATGCTTTACTACATCCCCCTCCCTCCTCCCTCAGTACATACTAATGCTTTACTACATCCCCCTCCCCCTCCCCCTCCCTCAGTACATTACTAATCTTTACTTACATCCCTCCTCCCTCCTCCCTCCCCTCAGTACATACTAATTGCTTTTACTAGCATCCCCTCCCAGCCGCTCCCTCAGTAAGCATACTAATGCTTTACTACATCCCTCCTCCTCCCTCCCCCTGAAGTACATACTAATGCTTTACCTAACATCCCCCTCCCCCGCTCCCTCCTCCCTGAGTACATACTAATTGCTTTTATACATCCCGCCCTTCCCTCCTCCCTCCCGCCTCAGTACATACTAATGCTTTGCTACATCCCCGCCTCCCTCCTCCCTCCTCCTCCCAGTCATAACTAATTCGCCTTTACTACATGCCCCCCTCCCTCTCCGTCCTGCCCTCAAGTACATACTAATGCTTTAACTTAGCATCCCCCCTCCCTCCTCCTCCCCCTCAGTACATACTAATGCTTTAAACTAGCATCCGCCCTCTCCCCTCCCTCAGTACATACTAATAGCTTTACTACAATCCGCCCGCATCCCCCACTCCCTCGCTCCCTCAGTACAATCACTAATTGCTTTACTACATCCCCCTCCCATCCGCTGCCTCCTCAGTCAGCATACTAATGCTTTAACTACATCGCCCCCTTCTCCCATCCGCTCCTCCGCTCAGTACATACTAATGCTTCACTACATCCCCCCTCCCTCCCCCGCTCCTCCCTGAGTACATACTATGCTTTACTACTCCTCCCGCCTCCCTCTCCTCCCTTCCCTCAGTATCATACTAATGGCTTTACTACAATCCTCGCTCCCCCCCGCTGCCCTCCTCAGTACATACTAAGCTTCAAGCTACATCCGCCCCCTGCCTCCCCCTCCTCCCTCAGTACATACTAATGCTTTACCTAGCATCCCCCCTCCTCTTCCCTCCTCCGCTCAGTACATACTAATGCCTTTTACTAAACAGTCCCTCCTCCCCTCCCTCCTCCCTCAGTACATACTAATGCTTTACTACATCCCCCTCCCCCTCCCTCCTCCCTCAGTACATACTAATGCTTTACTATACATCCCCGCCCTCCCCCTCCCTCCTCCCTCAGTACATACTAAATGCTCTCACTACATCCCCCCTCCCCCCTCCCTGCTCTCCGTCAGTACATACTAATGCTTTAGCTACAATCCGCCGCCCTCCCCGCGCTCCCTCAGTACATACTAATGCTTTACTAACATCCCCCTCCGCTCCTCCCTCAGTACATACTAAATGCTTTACTACCATCCGCGCCTCGCCCTCCGCTCCTCCCTCAGTACATTACTAATGCTTTAACTACATCCCCCCTCCGCCTCCCCTCCTCGCCTCAGTACAATACTAATGCTTTACTACATCCCCCCTCCCCTCCTCCTCCCTCAGTACATACTAATGCTTTACTACATCCCCCCTCCCCCTCCCTCCTCCCTCAGTACATACTAATGCTTTACTACATCCCCCTCGCGCCCTCCTCCTACCTCAGTAATACTAATGCTTTAACTACATCCGCCCCTCCGCCTCCTCCCTCCTCCTCAGTACATACTAATGCTTACTTACATCCCTCCCCCTCCTCCTCCCTCAGTAACATACTAATGCTTTAACCTACATCGCGCCCCTCCAGCCTCGGCCTCCTCCGCTCAGTAGATACTTAAATGCTTTAGCTACATCCCCCGCTCCCCCTCCCTCCTCCGCTCAGTACATTACCTTTAAATGCTTACTACATCCCCCTGCCCCCCGCTCCCTCAGTACATACCTAATGCTTTACTACATCCCCCTCCATCCTCCTCCCTCAGTCATACTAGAATGCTTTACTACCACCCTGCCCTCGCCTCCTCCCTCGCTCGCCTCAGGTACATAGCTAATGCTCTTACTACATCCGTCCCCTCCCTCACCCTCCCTCGCCTCAGTACATACTAATGCTTTACTACATCCCCCTCCTCCTCCTCTCCCTCAGTACATACTAATGCTTTACTACATCCCCCTCCCCCTCCCTCCTCCCTGAAGTACATACTTAATCGCTTTACTACTGCTCCTCCCTCCTCCCTCAGTACATACTAATGCTTTATCTAGCATCCCCCCCCCCTCCTCCTCAAGTACATACTAATGCTTTACTACATCCCCCCTCCCTTCCTCCCCCTCCTTCATACTACTAATCTTTACTACATCCCCCCCTCCCTCCCCGACCCCTCCTCAGTAGCATACTAAATCTTTAAACTACATCCCCCCTCCCCCTCCCTCCTCCCTCAAGTAACATACTAATGCTTTACTCTAGCATCCCCGCCCTCCTCCTCCACCCTCAAGTACATACTAATGCTTTACTAGCACCCTCCCCCTCCCTCCTCCCTCAGTAACATACAATGCTTTACTGACATCCCCGCTCCCTCCCCCTCCTCCCTCAGTACATACTAATGCTTTACTACATCCCCTCCCCCCTCCCTGCCTCCCTCAGTACATACTAATCTTTATACTGAACACCCCCCTCCCCCTCGCTCCACTCCCTGCAGTACATACTAATGCTTTTACTCATCCCCCTCCCCCTCCCTCCTCCCTCAGTACATACTAAATGCTTTAACTACATCCCTACGCTACCCTCCTCTCTCAGTAGCATACTAAGCTTTACTAGCATCCCCTCCCTCACTCCCTCCTCCCTGCAGTACATACTAATGCTTTACTAAGCATCCACCATCCCGCCTCCCTCCTCTCTCAGTACAGTACTAATGCTTTACTACACTCCGCCCTCCCTCCTCCTCAGTTACATACTAATGCTTACTAAATCCCCCTCCCCCTCGCCTCCTCCTCAGTTACATACTAATGCCGCTTTACTTAGCATTCCCCCCTCCTCCCTCCCTCCTGTTCCCTCAAGTAGCATACTAATGCTTTACTACATCCCCCTCCCCCTCGCCTCCTCCTCAGTACATACTAATGCTTTACTACATCCCCTCCCCCTCCCTCCTCCCTCAGTAACATATCTCAATGGGCTTTACTACATCCCACCCTCCCCTCCTCCTCCTCCCTCAGTAACTACTAATGTTTTACTACATCCCTCCTCCCTCCTCCCTCAGTACATACTAAATGGCTTTTACTACATGCCCCCTCCTCCCTCCCTCGCTCCCTCAGTAATACTAAATGCTTTTATCTACATCGCGCCTCCCCTCCCCTCCTCCCTCAGTACATACTAAATGCTTTATCTAGCATCCCCCCCCTCCCCCCTCCCTTCCTCCCTCAGTAACATACTAACTGCTTCACTACATCCCCCTCCCCTCCCTCCTCCCTCATAACCTACTAATGCTTTAGCTACAATCCACTCCCCCTCCTCCTCCCTCAGTACATACTAATGGCTTTACTACATCCGCCCCTTTTCCTCCGTCCTTATGCCCCTCCCTGCCTGCCCTCAGTACATACTAATGCTTTACTACATGCCCCCTCCCCCCTCCTCAGTACATTACTAATGCTTTACTACATCGCCTCCCCCTCCCTCCTCCTCAGTCACATACTATGCTTTACTACATCCCCCCTCCCCTCACCTCCTCCGCTCAGTACATACTAATGGCTTTACTACTCCCCTCCCCCTCGCTCCTCCCTCAGTACATAACTAATCGCTTTACTACATCCCGTCCCTCCCCCCTCCCTGCCTCCCTCAGTACATACTAATGCTTCACTACATGCGCCGCCTCCGCTCTCCTCAAGTACTAACTAATGCTTTTCAGCTGGACATCCCTGTCCCTCAGTGCAGACGAACGAGCTTATGTCACTTAGTGCACGCGTGTGGCGCGGGCTGTAGTTGGGCTTTATGTTGTAAGCTGCGGACACGTCGATGTGGATCAGGGAGAAATTAAGGTCGTCAATGCGATCGCGCAATTTGCTCCGATGCCTCCATCTGTTATAATCGTGAACGAAATAGCGCGAGAGTGTCTCTGCTGTGCGTGTGCGTGTGTGTGTGTGTGCGTGCGTGCGTGCGTGCGTGCGTGCGTGCGTGCGTGCGTGCGCGTGTGTGTGTGTGTGTGTTGTGTGTGTGTTTGTGTGTGCTGTGTGTGTCTCTGCTGTGTGTGCGTGCGTGCGTGCGTGCGTGCGTGCGTGCGTGCGTGCGTGCGTGCGTGCGTAGCAGTGGCGGTGTGTGTGTGTGTGTGTAAAGTGTGTGTGGTGTGTGTGTGTGTGTGTGTGTGTGTGTGTGTATATGTTGCCTGCGTCTAGTCGATAATGCTGAATAATGCTAAGGGCCAGAATGACACGCTGCAGCGGCTCAGTATGGAACGCGATGTTGGACGTGTATTGGACGCCACACGTACGCGCGCATGCATTCGTAACCGCGACGCACGCACGCCACTCACACGTACAACGCACGTGCTCACAGGTGCGGCACGCACGTAACAAGTACAAACACGCACGGCAAGCACGTACGGCAAACGCACTACGTACGAATGCACGCACGCACGCTCACAGCAACGCAGCCGCGAAGCGTACGGCCACGGCACGTTCACAGCTTATGCACAGACACGGGCGGCACGCGCCACACGTACAACACGGACACGCGTACAGTGTAACGCACCGCAGCAGCACCGCACCACCTGATGCACGCACGCACCGTAAGCACGTGAAAGCACATACACACACCATACCGTGCACACGCACACGTACAGCACCCCGATCCCGGGGTACTGCGCACGCATGAACGCATGCGCGCACAGGTACGCGCACGCATGAACGCATGCGCGCACACGTTGACGCGCAATATTTTCTAATGATTTATGACTGGCAATGACCGGCGCCATCACAGCAGGCGAATATGATGCCTTCAAAAATATTATCTAAATGCATTTTTTATGGATAATTCGCATTTCAGCAGGCCGTCGCAGCACAAACGTGAAGCAATCATGGCGCGTCGCAGTACTGAAAAATATCTTCTCATTAAAGTTTGATGCAGCGTTCTATATGAAATTAATTGTCATTTTGTGTTAACCGTTCTCGTATGCATGATGAGGAGCACTGCAGCATTTCTGTTCTGCCATTCATATCTAATTTCAATTTTATAGCGAGTTTACTTCCTGAAATCACATTACGCGTATTCGCGTGTGCATTGTGCGTCTGAGAATAAAAACATTACCCAAAGCAGTAATCGATCGATCCATACATCCACCACACGTGATACCCAGTCGTCTAACCAGCCCTAGTCGGACTGTGAGTTCTATAGCCTTACAAGACGCTAGAAACACGCGGGTTTTTGTCGTCCTTTGGGCCGGAAGTGCGGGGGGGGGGGTTGGCGACTAACGTTTGTAAAAGCGACACGAGTTACACGCTCGTGGATTCCACGAAACTAATAAAACGGGGGCGGAGACGGAGATAAAAGCGTTGCGATATAGAATGAGAGGGGCGGACCGGCCTCCGGTGTGCGGAGCGCCTTCTCTCGGTTTCTCCAAATCGCCGCCCGCTGGCGTAGCGTTTCATTCTCTCTCGAGGGGGGAGGGGGAGGAGGGAGGAAGCCATTCCCACATCTGCGAGTAGTTCTGTTGCACCTGCTGCGCGCTGTAAGTTTCTTTCTCGCCGGCGAAGCACATTCAACTAGCCATCTCTATGGAAATCCACCTTTCTGACAGATTTATTGCACCTTTTCTGCAGTGAAAATGCAGCTTTTAAAGGGGTGGTAATATACGGAAGGCGAGCAAGCGGAAATGGCGGGTTAAGGTTAGCATTAGTGATGGGGTTAGGATGAATGATGGGGTTGGTTTTTGGGTTGGTGTTGGGGTTGGGGTTCGATCGGCGCTTCGTTAGATGCGGTTAGATATATATTTTTACATCTTTATATATTGTTATATGTTTATGTTATATGTATATGTTATAGGGTAGAGTTATATGTTAGATGTATGAATTACCGGAATCTGTCTGATTTGGTCACCCTGAAAATGATTTTTGCCATTAGTCATATGTTAATGATAACCTTACTACAGTCCCGTATCTCCACGCTAAACGAGTGTTCTCACATTTGGATGGAAATTCTCGTTCCGTCTCTTTGTATACGACCTCATATTATGCAAAATATGATTATCAATGCACATAATTATTACAGGCCATCGCGAAAACAACAGATATTTTCCCATTGATAATTGCGTGCACCTTTCAATCTACCGTTCTAGCTGCTACCTACGGAAAAATGATGAATGATGGTGATATATATATATAAATATATGTATATTTTTTTTTTCGCGAAATAGAGTAGGCAGTATTCATTACATCGTAACTAAAATCAGCAATCGTTTTGCTGTCGAACATTTTTGGATCGGGTCGCGTGTGTTTTTCTGTACATTTGGCATAATCGCGTGAGTCTTGCAGGTGTTGTTTGTTCGACGAAACTCCAAAAGTGAAGTTTATGTTATATATGTATTACCCGGACAAGGCTGGCTGAATCTCTATAAAAAGTAATTTTTGTTCTTATAGCTGATTGATTGATTGGCGTGCGGAATCGGAGCCGAGCGAATGATTTGTGTAGGTATTCGTTGCGTGACGCCGTCAAAAAATACATTCATGTATTTATACTGCTGAACGTCAACAATAATTATTGCGCATGAAATAACATAATGTAATTGTTTTTAGCATAATCAATGTTTGCCTGTGTGCGCCCGCGCGGTGCATGTATGATTGTGTGTGTGTAGGTCGCTGTAGTCAAAGATAGTGTGCCGTGAGCTGTGTGGTGTGTTGTCAGTGTGTCACCGTGTGTGTCGTGTGTGATGTGTAGCTATGCGTCGTCGCCAGCACGCCAACCCACCGACATACCGAACCCCACACAATACCCGGAAAAACGTGGTCGTTCCATGCAGTTGACTGACGCGTCCCATGCGTGCGTGTGTGCGTGCGTGCGTGGCGTAACGCACGTGTGTGTGGCACAGACGGACACACAAAATCAATCATTTCGTGACAATCGACCTCACGCTTGATCCTCTTTTCTCGCTCGAAAACATCGATAATTCAATCAGCAGCTATCTCGAAGAATTGGCTTCGTTAATCGAAGCTAGTCATCACACGTCCCTGAATCGTCTGCCACGTTTATCGCCGCGGGTTTGCAACCGGTGGGAACATCACGCACCGACCCCACCGGCCCTCATCCTGGCAACTTCATCATCGACATCTATGTGCATCTCCACGTGGGTGGGTCACGTACGCGTCGCATCTTATTAACAATTGTGTGTGACCGTGCACGCATCGCATTTTAACTAACAACCGCGGTGATATACACGTGTTACGCGTGCCGCATCTTATCACACAAACCGAGATGTTGTAACCGTGTACGCATCCCATCTTACTAACAACCGCGTGTACTAACTTTACACATCACATCTATCTATCTATCTATCTATCTATCTATCTAATACCTACTAATCTATCTACTCTTATCTATTATCTCATCTATCTATCTATGTCTATGCTATCTATTCTATATATCTATCTTATCTATCTATCTATCTGTCTATCTAGTGGCTGGTCTATCTATCTCATGCTCACATCTATCTATCTATCTAGTCCTATCTATCTATCTATCCTATCATATCTATCATATGCTATCTATCTATCTATCTATTCTCATCTATTAATCTATCTATCTATCTTATGCTAATGCTATCTATCCTCATCTCTAATATAGTCATCTATGCTGTCTAATCTAACTCCTAATCTATCTATCATGCTATCTCATCTATCTATCTATCTATCGTATCTACTCTATCTATCTATCCTATCTATGCTATGGCTACTTCTAATCTATCTATGCATATCTATGCTATCTATCTATCTATTCTATCTATCATATCTAATCTATCTACTTTATCTATGCTATCTAATCTATTTATGCTATTAGTCTATCAATCAATCTATCTATCATAATCCAACTATCTATCTATTATCTATCTATGCTATTTATCTATCTTACTCTATTCCAACTATCTATCTATCTATCTATCTATTTATCTATCTATCTATTTATCTATCATCTATCTATTTATCTATTTGTCTATCTAGGCTATCTAGGCTATCTATCTCTATATCTATCTATCTATCTAATCTCAATCTATCTATCTCATCCTATCTCACTCTATCTATCATAATCTATCTATCTATCTTATCTATCGTATACAATTCTATGCTATGCTATCCAACTACTCTATCTATCTATCTATCTATCTATCTATCGTATCTTATCTATCTATCTATCTAAAACTATTATCCTACTCTATCTATCTAATCTACTTTATCTATGCTACTATACTATCTATTCTATCTACTATCTATCTATTTATCTATTTGTCTATTCTATCTAATACTATCTACTCCCTATTCTATCTATTAATCCAATCTACTGCTATTATCTATCTATATATCTATCTATCAATCTATCAATCTATCAATCTATCTATCTATCTATCTATCTATCAATCTATCTATCTATCTATGCAAGGGCCTACGCTAGAAAACCCGTAACGTCACCACCGTCTCTGTGTGATTCGCAACCAGTACATTATATTAATATACAATGACATAAATCCCCATGAATTCTGCCCACTTGTAGGTACATATTTATTGTAGATATTAGTTTTTCCCGCAACTCCTTTATACACGTCATTGTGAAACGTCATAACTAATTCAGTGATATATATTCAAAATGCATATTGGGAGTTCAGCGCACGTAACACGCCCGCTCATTGCGAGTTCCTTAATTAAGCATTTCCGTTTTGGTTGAAGAGAAGCAGCGAGCAATGCGTGCACTCGCACTGACATTTCTTCGTCGTTAAGTAGACAGGATTGGATGATCGATGAACGCGTAGTTACAGGTGGCGAAATAGAACTCGCGTGAACTGAGCAACCCTTGCCGAGGCGACAGAGAAAAACTGAGTAAAATACGTTTTAGGTTTCGCGTCGCTTTTTCTTGAAGAGTAGCCAAAATATAAATTGGACTCGAATTTCAGAGGCGGCAGCGAGTGACGCATGCATTTAAAGCGAAATGAAACAATGTGGTTATTCGCCCGGGAAAAAAATTAAATCGATTAATGTCTACATTGTGTAAATGGGAGCTGGGTAAAAGTAAAATTCGCAGTCGACCGCTGAGGCTTTTAGCCTAGAGCCCCCCTCTCCTCCCATGAACAATTCTATTAGCACGTCAGTAGATTACATGCATCCGTCGACAACCTAATTAAAATGCTCAAACACTAAACGCTACGGAACACTGACGAATCCGCTTTCATCATCAAATAAGAAATATGGCGGAATTCGTGACGCTGCGGAAATTTAAAAAAAAGTACAAATTGACATTTTAAAATATTACGCGTTAAAAGGGTATGGTTAACAATGACGCTATGACGCAGCACACAGTTGCAGACGCTATATTACATATCCTGCAGCCATTCTTCTCGAGTACGTATTCGATGGGAGTCTTTCGTAGCAACGCACGTGCGGCAAGTAATAATGCAATCTCATAATTGCAGTGGAGGCGGCGCACGAGACGGACAATGTTCTATAGGCGTTCTGCAAATACGATCTATGAATATTTCAACGGACCGCAGGGCTAGTCGTGTATTCGCGGTAACCTGCGGTCGCAATCCGCGCGCGCCATTTCACACTGTGTGTGCGCGTTCGGTTGTTTCCAGGCAACCATGGCGACGTTCGTCCTTTTAATGTCGAATTTTTGTTCTCAGCGATATTTGATCGCAGTTGATTTTTTGCACTCGTTCGATGCGGCCACCGGTTATAAGAGCAGTCTGTACATAGAGCGAGCGTACATGCCGCCATTGCAATAGTACATCGTCATCCCCCCCCCTAGCGACACACGTTATTGCACGCTTGATCTGTTTCTATCGGTCTGGGATTAAATCCGCCTGCGTGTTTGTATTAACAGAAATATTTTATAATAGATTCGCTGCTGGTTTCGCAATCAAGGATTTTCCCACAACGGTAAATTTACACGAAACCCATATCGTGCAGCGCGTATTGACGTAGGTGCATATGGCAATATTAATTCTTACCGAGACGTTTCTAGTAACGAGCCTATCATCGTTCTAGCTGGAATCTGAACATCGTCTAATTAAACACCTCATTAAGCAATAATACATCCGTCGCAGTGTTCGTCATTAAAGCCATGTCGATGATACGTACAGGAGTGGACAATAGAGATATAATAGAGATATAATAGAGATATAATAGAGATATAATAGATATATAATAGAGATATAATAGAGATATAATAGAGATATAATAGAGATATAATAGAGATATAATAGAGATATAATAGAGATATAATAGAGAACGTGAGCACATGACTGACCTGACGTGAGCACATGTCTGACCTGACGTGAAACATGTCTGACCTGACGTGAAACATGTCTGTCCTGACGTCATCACATGTCTGATCTGACGACCTGACGTGAGCACATGTCTGACCTAACGTGAAACATGTCTGATCTGGCGTTAAACATATCTGGTCTCACGTGAAACATGTCTGGTCTGACGTGAAACTGTAGGTCGACTATTCGTCACGCGTGTGCGTACGGATTTGATTGCGTTTTCGTTACAAAATGGCCGATGTTAACTTCGTACAAAACACAATCGACCCATGTCTAAATTACCGAGTAAATTTGATAAAACCGCACGTAGTGTATACGTGAGAGTGTATTCGGGGAAGAGGATGCCGCAGATATATATATACGTATCAGGAGTGGATAATAGAGATTATCTCTATTATACGCGATAACGGCACACGCAGCACGCGGTGAGTAATAAACGCATTAGGTCGCACGTAACGACGCGATTAAAGGCTGTCGTTGACGACTAGCAGCTCAATCGTCTCTCGTCCTGGCGACCGAACGAAACAACTCGCACTCGCTTACCCCCGCTGCTGCCTAATGCGACGGATAATGCATCTAGCTGTCACCTCGTCCGTATACACTCGAAATTCTAGCGTGCAGCGTACAGCGTGTAATGTTTAACACTGACAGCGTGGAATTTTTAATACTGACAGCGTGAAACATGTCTGATCTTCACACACACACACACACGCGCGCGCGCGCACACACACACACGCACGCACACACACACGCACACACACACACACACACACACACACACACACGACACACACACACACACACACACACACACACACACACACACACACACACACACACACACA